>NC_060144.1:291503273-291806304 GCF_021461385.2 Schistocerca piceifrons | reverse complement strand
TATTCAGAATTATCATAAACTAGTGACATTATGTGGGACTGGTAATACATTTTTTTTTTTTGTTAGCAATGCATTGCGTTGGGATCGATAATTGATTGCTGAGGCATAACACTATTTGTTTTTGACCTATTGCTGCAAATGAGGATAGGTAACGTCATTCGTCATGAGTCAGCTGTACCAAGGTTATGTAACAAGGCAGTATATGTGATCACATTTATAAATGATAGACACGAATGGGTAAAAAAAAAATAAAAATGCAAGTACTAGAACAGGTATAATAACTAACAGGTTTAGCAAGTATCATGAAAAGTTTCTCCTGAAAAAAATACAAAATGGATTATTGACCTGAAAGAAGAAACGCACACTATGCTGAAAAGTAGTGAACTTCGAATTAACAGGCAGTGAAATGTGTATAAAAATGTGTTCCATAGCTGTCCTTTCCAAAACTTTCTGTCATCCTACTATGCAATGTAACACCTGCTGTCAAAACAAACTGCAACAAATACTTAAATAACTACATAGCATAAATACACAACTTCAACATTATCCTCATCTGTAAAGAAAACTTCATTATCCATGTCATCATAACTTCATTATCATCATCACCTGTAAAGAAAAACTTCATTATTCATAACACCATATCCTTCATCATTATTCATCAGTATTCATTATCATCTGCAAAAAAAAATCACTTCATTACTCATTATACAACTATTCCTTATCTCTAGCATATTTCATCACTAAAACTAAGATGTGTAGTTCTGTCTGACAGCCTGCATCAATTACCTTGTATTCTGAAAGAAAAAATTAGTTAAGACTGCTATTCTATGATGAGTATAGTATATTCTTGTTAATGCCTGCCAATCCTGATCCATTTACTCTTCCTCATAAAGTTATTGCATCTTCTTTTGTTTATTCCGTAGGTGAAATTCCCATTTCTGATAAATTTATTTCTTAGAATCATCATTCCTTTCTGAAATTGATGAACAAAGATTAATGTCTTGCATTTAAATCTTATACCCACTAGATAATGACTAGTTAATGGTGACACAATTAAGCATACAGCATAACATGACAGAAAACGTAATATGTCAAAGACATTCACAGTGTTCAAAGCTAAAAATGTACAGAGAATATCACAATGCAGCAGCAAAAAAATGTGAAACAGTCGCGATGTTGAGATGTCATAAGGCAAAAAAAAAATGTCAAAGTCAACTGGTGTGTGTTATATCTTAACTATTTCACAGTGCATACAAATAAAACTGGAGTATAATCATACACAAAAAAGGAAAAATGTGCACGGTCTGATGTGTAACGACAAGAAAAGCGACCTGCTAACCTTACCTTGCCGGGCACTTGCCAAGAAAAAATACGATAATCATCAGTAATTAGTAAGGTGAAATAATTGCATTAGTAAATGGCATCATAATGTGTTGAATCATACAGTGGTTTCACTCAATAAACGGTTTAATGTTTGAGATATGGTGATTGCCTTTCGATTTTCTGGTTCTCAAAGTTTCGACGTGTACAACATTGGGGTGAGGGATGCTGCGAATCCGATATGGACCTGCGTATAGAAGTTCAAATTTACTGCACTTACCTTTTAATTTGCTGGATAAATAGTGTGTACGTACTAGTATCTTCTGTCCAACGTGAAAGTCACGGCGTGTACAAACCTGTTTTTGCTGTCTTCTCCGGCGCTCTGCGGCACGTTTGATGTTGTTCAGCGCAATGTCAATTATTTCGTGGTGTCGTAATCGACGAGATGTAGGAAATGTTATTAATTCTTTAATTTTGTTAGGTGGTTCAGCATTTTTCAGTATAACAGACGGAGATAGCATAGTGGATTCATTTGGAATGGAATTAATTACATCTTGGAATGAGAATATGTGTGTGTCCCAATCAATATGTCTTTTGTGGCAGTATATTCGGCACAGTTTACCAATTTCTTTCATTAATCTTTGACAAGGGTTCGAAGAAGCGTGGTACTTGGATATATAGATCGGAGAAATGTTTCTGGCTCGTAACATGCGTGTCCATATGGTACTACGAAATTGAGATCCATTGTCAGAAATTACTTTCATTACATGCCCTACATGAGATAGAAAATGTTTTACAAATGCTTTCGAAACAATTTTAGCAGTAGCTTTGCGTAATGGAGTGAAAGTAACAAATTTTGAAGTGAGCTCAACAGCGACAAAGATGTAGCAAAAACCTCTGTTAGTTCTGGGAATCGGACCAAAAATATCTACTGCGGCCATGTGTCTTAATTTAACAGGTATAATGGGATATAAAGGAGGAATATGTGAAGTGGTGTCTGATTTAGCTTTCTGGCAAATTTTACAAGACGCTAAAACTCGTCGTATACGTTTCTCCATGTTGGTAAAATAACAGTTCTGTCTCAGTATAAGAAAACATTTTCGTGCTCCGTAATGTGCGTAACTTAAATGAGTGTACCAAATTAATTTGTTGACCAGTTCGTCAGGAATGCATAATAACCAATTGTTGCTGTCAGGATGAGAGCGGCGAAACAGAATGTCATTGCGTACAGTGTAATGGTTTCTAATCGTAACATTATTCCTATCTTGCCAAAGGTGTTTAATTTCTTTCCACACGTTGTCTTTATTTTGCTCTTTTGCTATGTCCTGTAATGACGACGAAATAAAATTTTCAAATGCAACTTGTTGAATGTACATGACACTGAAATTTGTTTTGCAGAAGCTGGTTGCTACGTCTTGCTGATTGTTGCCGAGAGAACGCGATAGTGCGTCTGCTATAACATTTTGTGTACCGGGAATGTGAACAATCGTAAAATTAAATTCTTGTAAATATAGTTTCCATCTACTTAACCTGTCGTGTGTGAATTTAGCCGAAAGTAAAAATTGTATCGCTCTGTGGTCTGTGTAAACTGTGGTATGTCTGCCATAAAGAAAATGCCTAAATCTCGTGAAAGCCCATACAACACATAATGTTTCAAGTTCTGTAACAGAATAATTTCGTTCAGCGGGTGACAAAATGCGACTTGCAAATGCGATGTTTTTAATTACTGTAGAACCATCTTCTTCTATTTCCTGGAAAATGTGTACGCCTAAAGCGGTGTTGGAACTGTCGGTAGCAATGGAAAAATTTCTGGTAAGATCTGGGTGCGATAAAAGTGGAGCATTCAACAAAGCATGTTTCAGGTTCACAAATTCAGAATGTGCTTGCTTATCCCAAGACCAAATAGTGTTTTTACTTGTTAATTGGCATAGTCTAGGCGTGTCTAAAGCGGAGTGATGAATAAATTTACGAAAAAAGTTAATTAAGCCCAAAAAACTGCGTAGTTGTTTCTTCGTCGTAGGAACACTAATGTCACGTAGAGCCTGAAGTTTTTCCGGATCAGGTGCAATGCCTTCTGCTGAAATTACGTGTCCAAGAAATTTTATAGAAGTTTTGCCAAAGTGCGATTTACTGAGATTAACTGTAAGTCCTTGTGCATGAAAAGTTTGCAACAGTTGTTCAAGAATCAGATTGTGTTCAGACCAGTTAGCTTCTGCGATAAGAATGTCGTCTACATACGTCGTGATTCTGTCTTTAAGCTCTGTCGGAAGTATTGTGTTCAAACCGCGAATAAAAGCTGCAGAAGAAATAGTTAAGCCGAATGGTAATTTGCAGAATTGATAACAGTCGCCGAAACAGAGAAAAGCTGTATATTTTCTGCAATTTGGATGAAGTTGAATTTGCCAAAATCCCGATTTCAAATCTAATGTAGAATAAATAGCAGTACCATGAAATTTCTGTAAAAGTTCCTCTAGTGTCTGTGGTCGATCTGTTTCATTAATAATAATGTCATTAATGTGACGTGAATCAAGTACAAGGCGAAGTGAGCCATCTTTTTTCTTAACAATATGTAGCGGGTTTATGTACGGACTAACTGCTGGTTCAATAATTCCTTGATCGAGCATATCCTGCAATTCTTTTTTAACTTGTTCTCTGTGAATATACGGAATGGGATAATGCTTTGCTTTAAATGTGTCGTGCGGTTTGACTTGAAATTCATACATAAAGCCGGACATAGTACCAGGAATGTTGTCAAAAACTGGTGCTTGCTGTAAAAGAATTTTGTGTAATTGCGTTCGTTCGTCGTCTGTAGTTGCACTGCTCTCTTTAACCTTATCAGAAATCAATTGCATTACGTCGTAGTCAGCTTCGTCTGGAGTATTATAGTTGTGTACGTACGTATCCGTGAACAATGTGGGATTACAGTCTAAGTTACGTGTTGCGGAAATGACCTCTGTGCGGTTAATTGCTTGTTCTTCCGCAGATAATGAGTGCTGAAATTCTAAAGCAAGTTGTACGTTTTCATCCTTTAACATTAAATAAGAATTCTGAAAATCAATAACTGCGTCGTGTTGTACCAGAAAATTCGTACCTAAAATAACGTCTGTTGTCAATAAAGGAACAATCCAAAAATTAGAGTGAAAAGTATGACCTCCAATAAAAAATGATAAATGCGTCTGTAATTTAACGTCTACTCCTTTACTCGGTACTGCTCCTTTCACTTTTGTTTTGCCTAATGGTAATGTCGGATACGTATTCTCTTTGTTGCACTCGTTGAAAGTCTCCTCATTTATTACTGATATTGGTGATCCGGAATCAATTACTGCTGAAAATTTCGATGAACCAATTTTAATTTCGATAACAGGATGTGAAATGGTTTTCTGAATAACTGGTCTTTCCTGTAAAAGAGTGTCTCTGATGTCGTCAAAAGTAATTACATTTTCGTGAACAACATTTTGCGTGTCTAAGGTAGTGCTTGTATTATTGGAAGATGCGTCCTGTACATTATCTAGTCAGATTCTATCTGACGTGTTATTATTATTAGGCGGATTCTGTGGCATTTCGACTATTTGAACTGTCCTATTACCTCTTCCAGACATGTTACGCTCTGGATGGTACCTACTGTCGGGTTCATTCATGAGAATATGTTCTCGCGTATGATTTTGCTGTTGGTGAGACCGACTGTTATTAAATGTACGCTGAAAATTGTGCTCATCGTTTTTACGTCTGTCGTAATAGTCATTCCTATACGGTGTATTGCGATGGGAACTGAAATACTGTCTTCTTTGTACATAGTTGTTTCTCTGCTCCCGTGCGTTACTATTTGTTGGACCAGGGACTATACGTCCACGCGGCGAAACATTAAAGCCTGGTTGACCTTGTGTATTCCATTGTTGGTTAGGTATGCTAACCGGTTGACTTTCATGCTGCTGTTGTGGAAAACGTCTATTGTTACCAAAATGTGCTTCCTGTTGCTGAAAATTTTGACGATATTGATAATCTGAATTCTGTCTGGGATTTAAGTCCTGGTAGTTGTCGTTCCTAAAGCGTCTGTTACTTTTCCTATTGAAATTACGTGTCTGATCATAATTACTGTACCTTTGTTGACCCTGGTTATTATAAGAAAAGTTTTTGTTTATAAAAGAATAATCGGATTGTTGTACTTCCAAGAGCTGTAAAAGATCTCTGAACGCTGAAATATTTTCTTTTTGCTGACCTGTTAGGAGTGACACTCGTAATGACCGTGGTAATTTGGAAATGCATAATTGTATCAGTGCGGATTCACTGTACGGTTCACTTAGGTACTGGTTTTGTTGTACCATGTGCTCAAAAAATTGCGTTACACTGGGAAAATTTGAGTTTTCATAGTTTGGCAAACTAATTAGTTGATCTTTAATTACGCGCTGTGTCGTCTTCGACCAGTACGCTGACAGAAAAGCATTCTGAAATTCCTCTACCGAGTAACACTGTCTCGCGATCGGTCTCATACGAGTTGCCGGTTCGCCTTCCAAAAAACTGCAAATAAATTCAAGTTTATGTGTTACAGGCCAAGTCGGTGGAAGAGCAAAGCTAAATTGTTGAATCCAATCCAATGGGTGAATCTGCGTTCTATCGTTTTTGAAAACCTTAAACTTTCTCACTGACAGAAAATGTTTGTAGTCGAAATTATCATCTCTGTGTGATGGAACAGGTTCAGGATCGTAAGAGTATCTATTGAACTGTGGTTGTTCGGAATCTAAGTCCCGTACTCTCTGCAGATTACCCAAATTATACGCGCTGCATGAGTCTGACACATGTTCATAAAGTGGCGTCTGTTGTGGTATGTTATGAACTGAAATATTTTTCATTTCTGTTACTTCTTGTTGTAAACTTGACAACTTCCTACGTAACGTGTTGTTAGATGAATCGATCTCATTAATTGTCTGTTGTAAGTTTTGAAATTCAGGTGTTTGGTTAAATGAAATCGGTGCAGTATCGTCTGATTTATTATCATTAGCACTTTCGATAGCATCAATACGACTGGCCAATTCATCATATTTTTCAGTCAGTATTTTTGCCTGATCGTCAGTTTTAGTGTCAGTAGCATTAATCTGTTTTTGCAATTTACGCGTAGTTTCATTCAGTTTTTTAACGTCAGATTTGACGACATCGGAATCCTGTGTTAGATCTAATTGTTCGAATCTGTCTGTCACTGTTTGAATATTTACTGTGTGTGTATCTGTTTTTGATTTAAGATCAGAAATCTCATCCCGTAATTCCGCGTTCAATTGTTCTATGGTATTAATTTTGTCGGACACTGTAGTAATATTATTGTCTACATACGTCTTCGCCTTCGCGAACATTTTACGTTTGTCCTCTTGTCTTTGTGCAGCGATTGATTCCATGACTTGTCGTTTTACTTTGTTTTGATCTTGAATAAATTTGCGGAAACGCGTATCACTGTTCTGTATGTGCTGATTAAAGCGCTCGTTAATCTGAGTGTTCTGCTGTTCGAATTTCGCGTCTATCTTAGCGTCCATTGTGCGCGAAAGTTCTACCGTCATTGCTTTAAACTCTTCCCGTAATTGTGTAGCCTTTTCAGAGCATTGTTTAGCGACTCCGCTAATTTCGTCTCTGAGTGTGTCTGTTGCGGCTGTTTGCATTTCCCTTAATTCCTGCGCAACAGACTTAATTTCTTCGCTATTTTTTCGTGAACAAGCCTCAATTTCCATGCGCAACTGTTCCTTAGTGTCATGACACTGCGCGGCAACGGCTCTAATTTGTTCACTAAGCTGTCTGGAATTGTCGTCTAATTTTTCATTTAAGTATTGTTTGAGTTTTTCGTTATCTTGTTTGTTATCTTCCCTAAGTTGTTTGAGATCTTCGGCATTATTGTCAAGTTTTTCGTTCTGTTGTTTGACCTGTTCACTGAGTTGTTTAAAATCTTCACTTTGTTTGTCTAATTTTTTATTCTGTTCACTAAATTGTTGTTTGAGATTTTCGTCATTTTTCTTACTCTGTTGTTTGATATCTACACCAATATCGTTCTTAAATTGTAGCATTATTGCCATAAATTGATTCAAATCAAATGTAGTATTACCTACTCCATTATCTGTGCTGTTTGATTGTGTACCTGGAATTGTCGCGCTTTGTGTGACCATTTGGTCATTCTGCAATTTACAAAAAGGATTATCAGTCGGACCTACACTGTCACTCACTATTTCGGAATTAAATAAATCCGTCGTACTTTGTGTACCCTGTTCATTTTCATTACACAAATTTGTCTGTACGTTACTTGAGTTTTCCAAATCGGGTGTGTTAAGCTGGGTATCGCTCATTACAATGAAGCGTCCCGCGTCATCAATTGTCGTCAAATTAACAGAAGAGACAATTGAGTTCGTTTGTTCATCATTAAGATAAAATTCATCATTAATGGTTGTAATGCACTGATTGTTAGTGAACGCAGGATTGTCATCATCACACTGCGTGTCATAATTACTATCGGACACGCTGTTTAAGTCGGTAATTTCATTCAAAATACCTCGCGATACACTATTCACAGTCTTTCGCGGCATTTTTACAATAGTCACAATTTTTCACAAAATAAATAAGCACAATGCAAAAGCAACACACAAATACAACAGAGCAACGAATTGCCGTTGACCTGTAGAAATAAAGTCACAAGTTAATAAAAGCGTTGCGCCAAATCCAAATTATATCTAAGCAAATAAGAGCAGATATCTGACTGTTGTTCAAAAGACTCTCAACGAAATACGATCCTGGACTGGGTGTCGCCAAGTGTAACCTCCCCACCGAAATTTAAAAGAACTGAAATGTCAATATTATATAGAAATGGGAGCCGAGTGTAACCTCCCCACAAAAATTTGAAAGAAAGAAACACGACAATATTTAATTATGAATGCTAATGGACATTGCTCTATGTGTAACCTCTCCACTGAAATTTTAAGACAGAAATAATAATGAATGGGACCCAAGTGTAACCTCCCCTAGCAATTAAATTTAATGACAATAAAAGTGAGAATCGCAATCTGACTTAAGTATAAGTTTTTCATTAAAAAAAATTAAAGTCCATTCAGTGACAAGAAAATTCAATTAAACCGAAATATCGGTCTTTGGCCCTGTGCAAAACAATCAGAATTAAAGTCTTACCTCAGAATAAATGGATGTCACATTTCTGCTCTTGTTGTTGCGCACCGCTTGGAGGAACTGCATTGCAAATGATAATATTCCTTTTTTTTTTTTTTTGATTTTAGTGAAATTTTTCTTCAAAAGAAGTGGAGTGAAATGGGAAGTGCAACGAAATCTTTAGTTCAATAAAAATTAATTTTTTGAAAAAATGCTTTTGAAATAAAAATTATTATTGGGGGACTTGTTGGACAATAATTACAATAAATAAAATTTTTCATTATCTAATGATTATATTAATTAACAGTATACCTTATCCACCATCTTGACCAGTGTTGCCGACCGCCTACATCACACAACCGCACTGGGCTGCTACTACTGACCGACCGCTCTGCATGACGACTATTATCGTACTGCACGCGACGACTACAGACAGAGTACTGCTCTCAACTAGACAGAGCTACAGACTCGCAACGACTGCCTGACAGACTGAGAACCGCTCGCAACACTCGCGCGGTCAAGCGCATACTCTCTGGTCACAGATGCTACAATGCCTCGCCATCGCTGCTATGTTACATACGTGTTTCAAGCGTGTTTCTCAGATCCTTAGTACTTTCGTATACATCTTCTTTGTGCAATTATTCTTCTTGACTAGACTCCAAATCTTCAGCGTAATCTTCATCATTACTAAATTGTGATCTCAATCCATGTCTGTCAAGGCTACGCAGTACAATACAGTATCTGATTTCGGAATCGCTGTCTGACCACGACGTATTATAATTGGAATCTTCCAATATCGCCCAGGCTTTTCCAAGTATACCTCCTGTTCTTTTGATTCTTCAACAGAGAAATCGCTATTACTAGGTGAGATTAATTGCAGAAATCATCGTCTCTTCTCTCTCATTCTTGCTATCGTGCCCATATTCCCCCATAACACCTCCTTCTACTCCTTCCCTGATAACCGCATTCCAATCACACATGACTATCAAATTTTCATCTTCCTTTACGGAAGAAATTAGCCCTTCGGTATCCTCATATACTTTCTGCAAATTCTCATGGCCGGCCGTAGTGGCCGAGCGGTTCTAGGCGCTTCAGTCTGGAACTGCACGACCGCTACGGTCGCAGGTTCGAATCCTTCCTCGGGCATGGATGTGTGTGATGTCCTTAGGTTAGTTAGGTTTAAGTAGTTCTAAGTTCTAGGGGACTGATGACCTCAGAAGTTAAGTCCCATAGTGCTCAGAGCCAACTTTTCATCTTCTGCTTGCGACGACGGCAGTACTCTTGTGGAGACCAATGTACCGCTTAGACCAACGACCGACATCTCAGTCAGTTCCCTCCCATCAGACTTGGACATTCAGTGTATCGAATTCACGTCATTGTCACCAGTCAGTACGTGAGACATGCTACTTTTCGATCTTTTTAAAAAGCGTAATATCATTTTCTTACACTTGCCGCAGTTCTCTCTATGATTGTATCGTGGCCAAGCCAAAATGAACATTGCCCAAACTGTCTCTTGTACACGATCAGTGGATTCATTTGTACACATTTCCTTTGCATTAGCAGCGTCGCAAAACTTGCGCGTTTTGCTCTTTACAGTATTCAAAGCGGGCGACACGCGGGTGTCAAACTGCTCGTATTCCTTAGTCCAACGACGTGCTTTACTATACGGCAGTCAATACAAAAATTTTCCACTTCCTGTATTTTATTCTGTGATGGTTACGAACCAATACCCCATAGTTTACGGACACGTTCCAGTACAAAAAAATTATTTTCTGATTGATGGTAAATACTGGTTATCCTTAATAAAACTGAACTGAAGGAAACACTGCACTCCATGTGCACAGACTAATCTCGCTGATACGAGCTTCACCGAGCAATTTAGGTGCCTTTCCGCGTAGCTCTTCAACCCTGGGATGCCTGGTAGTCTTCACTTATAGTGCTGGAAACAAACTTGCGATTTACTTTGCTCAGTGTTCTCCAGATTTAGTAACTCCTGGAAATTTCCCATGGTCTTTATTTTTCTCCTCTCTTCTTTTCCTCTGCCACACTGCTCACTAATATTGTTGCATGGAAAATGCGTTCACCGGTACACTCTTTCTCTTTCCGCCATGCACATTGTACACCGAGGAGTCCAGAAGACACCGAATTCTTTGATAGAATAAGGCAATCAAATACAGTTTAGTACTAGTGGGACTGATTTCTGCGACACATATCTTCAAATGCAGCTCGATGAAGAATCTCAAAATGTGTTTGTAGTGAGTACTCTTCTGGGTTTGTATAAATATTTACTTTTGCCTTCTGGCAGTGCTTCCGCACCGGCCATTTTCTAACGGTACTGGGAAGAGCTGCCTACGCAAGTACCAAACTGTTCAAACTATTTGGACGATATTGTCGTAGCAGGTCGTACTCTCGAAGAACATATTGCGTGATTTGTTTTGTGTGTTGTCTGGTGCAGGGCTAATGTGTAGACTGGACAAATATGGCATTTTTAAATCTGAGTTTCAGTATGTTGGCCATGTCATAAACAGTCAAGGTGCACATCCTTTTCGGTCACATTTGTTAGCCATACGAGACTTTCCATTTCCTCGCAGTGTCACAGAATAACAGTCAGACTTAGGGGAAATGAACTATTACATTCGGTTCATACCGAATGCTGCACAAATACCAGCTCCATTGTATTGCTTGAGTCCCAAGAATGTCCTCTTTGTTTGGACAGAAGAGTGCAAAGTAACTTTTCAAAAACTTTGCATTGCTCAGTGATAGATCCTTAGTTCACTTTGATCCTGAAAATTCAGTTGTATTGCAAGTTGACGCTTCCTCTTACGGAATCGGTGCAGTGCATTAGCAAAGAATTGGTGATAAAGGCAGACCCATGCTTTCGCATCAGAAGTGTTATCCAAAGCGCAGTGTAACTATTCACAAATTGAGAAAGAGGCTTTGGCTATTGTGCGTAGTGTCATCAAATGTCACCTCTATTTATATGGCAGAAAATTCTACTTAGTAACGGATCACAGGCCTTTCCAGTATCGTCCGACAGCTCAACATGGTAATGCGGACGCACTTTCGCGTCTTCCTAGTGGCCGTGATACATCTTTGACGCTTCTGCTGCATCTTGTTGTCAAATCGATGCTCAGGATTCTGAATTGTTTCAGTCTTTTCCGCCGAACTATAAGAAAATTTCACATGTCACTGAAGCTGATCCAGATTTGAACATTTTGCTCATATAAATTCACATGTCTTGGTCTCGTTCCTTACATAGCATAAAGAACTCTGTGGTGAGCCGATACTTTGCCCGTCGGCATAGCCTCGCTGTACCGAAAGGTGTAATTGTTGTTCAAAATGACAGTGGACAGTCACGTGTACTGATCCCTAACGCTTTGCCAGGGGAAGTGTTGCAGTTGCTTCACCAAAGACACTGGGGAATTGTTCGAACGAAACAGTTAGCTCACCAACATTGTACTTGGCAGGGTATGGACGCCCAAATAGAACAGATGACGTCACAGTGTCACGAATGTGCGGAAAATATGTCCGCTACACCATAAAAATTCTCTGCTTGGTCTATGACGCAATCGCCATGGCAACGTGTGCACATAGACCTTGCGGGACATATTTGGAACACTCGTTGGTTTATTGTGGTTGACTCATATTGCAAGTTTCCTTTTGCTGTGCCAATGAACTCGACAATGTCACGTAGCACAATTCAGGTGTTGTCATCGATTTTTTGCCTCGAAAATTTCCCTGAAGGAGTAGTGTCAGACAACGGCCCTCAGTTCACGTCCAATCAAATTGAAACAGTCTGTGAACGCAATGGTATACGGCATCTAACAAGTGCACCGTTCCATCCTCAGTCAAACGGCGAAGTGCAACGTTTTGTGAGAAGTTTGAAGTAGCGGACGGCCAAACTTCGCTACGCACAACCAGGGATCAGGCATTGCAACTGCTTCTCACCTGATATCGATAGTATCCACGAGGTGGACCATCGCCGGCGGAATTGCTTCATGGCTCCCGCCATCGGACACTGCTCTACCTCCTCCACCCTCCTCATCATCCGGTGCCGAAAGAAGGCCGCTACTATGGCTTCTCGCCGCATGAAATTGTTTTTTACGGCTTTTTTTTTCTTGCGGCAGCAGACGGTGGGTGCTAGGTGAGATCGTCCGTCAGCTTGGCGCATGCATGTACCTTCTTTCAGGTCCACATGGCTTGCAGCGCTGCTATAGAAATCAGCTTCTCCTCTGTCATACGCATGATGATCTTTCAGTCTCTCTTCACCCAGATTCATAAAGCCAAAGGACAGCGCGGCCACAGCAGCCCGCAGACACCGTCATCACGACACCGCCGGACGATCCCATGGAGACGGAGCCTTCCCCTTCTCTCGTCCTACCGATGAAGCTTGACCTGCCACACCGCAGCAACCGCCGCCTTCTTCATCTCGTTCATGGCAGCAGGAGACGTGTACCCTTCTGGTCGTTTTCCGGGGGATGTTTCTGCCAGAGCGGAGGCCGGTGGGCGGAGTACGGCTGGAATCTTGGCGTCCCCTGCAGCCAGAGCTTCCGGCCCGGCAATGTGTCCACACTCCTGCCTCCCCCGCCGTGGTCGCACTCCCTACACGACGACGCTCCGTCGCTTTGGAGGGGAGGAATGTTCTGGCGAACCTAAAAGTGTTGGAACGAAGATAAAGAACGCAAGAGAAGAGAAGTCGGTGAGACGACGTCGGGCAGTGGTGTGCTGATTAGGATCGCACTACGACATGGACTCGCATTCGGGAGGACGACGGTTCAATACCGCGTCCGGCCATCCTGAGTTAGGTTTTCCGTGATTTCCCTACATCACTCCAGGCAAATGCCGGGATGGTTCCTCTGAAAGGGCACGCCAACTTCCTTCCCCTTCCTTCCCTAATCCGATGAGACCGATGACCACGCTGTCTGGTCTCCTTCCCCAAGCAACCAACCAACCAACCAACCACTACGACAGGAGCGGCCCCTACAGGAGGAGAATATAGCCGCCGTTCCTGCCAGCCTCGGCCGCACAGTAATCGGACAGTATTACCACAGGATTAGACCCAGCCTAGCAGAGAGTGCTACGATAGCGGTTAGTAGTGACCCATATCTACTGCTTACAAGGACATTATCTATAGCGAAGAACATTTCTTGTTTGCATGTCGCAAATCGCTTGCGACACCGTTGTAAATTTCAAAGTTAAGTATATCGATGTACTGCATCGAAATAAAACTGTTAATGTTATTTGCTTGAACTGTTTTGTAGCTATACAAGACGAGTGGTTCAAAAATGGCTCTGAGCACTATGGGACTTAACTTCTGAGGCCATCAGTCCCCTAGAACTTAAAACTACTTAAAACCTAGCTAACCTAAGGACATCACACACATCCATGCCCGAGGCAGGATTCGAACCTGCGACCGTAGCGGTAGGGCGGTTCCAGACTGTAGCGCCTAGAACCGCTCGGCCACACCGGCCGGCACCAGGCGAGTGGGCAGGACCCCACATCTTCACTGAGCAGCAAGCACAAGTACCTGGTTTGACGATCTCTAAAATCACATGGCATCTCGAATGACCCGCCAATTCTTTCCATATTAAGTCCGTATATTTTGAAAAGCTAGTGAAAGTTAGCGATCAACATCCCCGCAGTTTAGTAGCTCTACAGGCTCTAAGCACCAGCTTACGCCTTCAGTCTGATATGACACACCCGAAGAAACTTGTGGACTCACATGTTCGCCGAACTGCCGGCATTACTGACCGTATTACATGGTATTAGCGTAATGTTTCTTCGGGGGATTCTTTGTCCTGTGTTTTTACGAATTTTTCAGTACTGTTATTGTTTTCTGGTCTTTTGTATCGCTGGTTGTATTTCAGAATGAGATACACTTAGTTTTTCAAAAACAGCTACCTCGAATCGAAGCGGAAACTTTTTACGAAAGTAACATCGGAAGAGAATATATGTAATGCGGGTAAACGCGTACTACAATAGTATTGATAAATGTTACTCATCGACGTGTAGAGTGCAGCTGTGAGGCACTCGTTTTTAGGTTGAGATGTGTGCTTGTCTCTATTCGGAAGCCCGATTCAGGTCCATAGTGCTCTCCGAAAATTTCTGGGACATATCCCTCAACATCACACCAGTCCAGCAAGTGAATGTTGGGTTACGTTAAAATCACAGTAACGCCAGATAAAAAAACATAATTACCATCATAATTAGGCGAGAGCTGGATGGTACTTCATTAGCAAACGTAGCCACAGAGCAACGTTCAAGTAAGAAATGCGGTGTGTTATCTTTCTTTTAAAAAGTGTGCAAAATTTTTAAGTTAATGATTTTGGACTTAAGACAAGAACGCACTACGTTGGAATGCTTTTCACTTTGAGTGTGTTAGATAAAGCGCCGTCCAGATGTATTCCTGTACATGCGAGGTTGGAATAAGCTAATCACATAAAGAAATTTGAATCTATCCTCACGTAATTATTCCTGGTAGAACGTGTGCAGTAAACTAATGTTAAAGAAATTCGGCGTTCAGTCCCTAGGTGAGCCAATCTCGCCCGACCGACCGCCGTCTCATTCTCTGCCATTGTCGTCACCGGATGGGTTATAAAGGCGATATAGAAGGGAATGAGGTGAATATACCGCTCTCTCGATCATCTTTGAGTTTCTTGACCTTGGAACCTCTAGTGACCGGTCGAAAAGCTCTCCCGTTGGCCTCAAAATGCTTAGTCTAGTCCGTAATTGTCCTCTAGCCAAGGAAAAACCTTTGGCAATATCGGAAGTAGAAACTGGGCTCCCGCCATGGCTGCCAGGCCCGTTGACTACTCAGCTACGGAGACGGACAAACTAATGTACCTACTACATACTAATTGCATTGTGTGTCTCATACCAGTTGAAAATGATAAGAGCTACAGCTATGGTTGAAGAAAGACATTTCATACGATACGACGTATTTGAAACATATCCAGACACATTCTACAAGCAAAGAATGCAGAAAAATGCATCCATGCTCGTAATTCGTTCTGTATTGGGCAAAAAATTGCCTGTGTCTTGATATCGCCCACAATTTTTCTTTTGATGTGCTGAAAAGTTTTGAACATTTAGTGAAACGCACTTCTAAACCCGCAGGACAGGACAGGTAGTGGAAATTGTGGAAAGGGGCCAAAATGAGCGCCTGTCAGTTACACATGAACACATATAACTTTATTATTTGGCCAAACAGCACAGCAGAAATTTTGAACTTAGTTATCGGCTGAATAGGCCACAGACTTTTATGGCTTAAGGGCACAACCTCTTAAATTTAAAACGTCTAAAGGCCATTAACTTAAGTTTCAGACTAAAACTGAATATTTAGAAGGCAGAAGGTCAGTACCACTTCAAAGAAAATAGCAGAAGCCCTCCGTTGGTAACAGCAAGCGACGAGACTTCTCAAACCATAAGCGGAAAGCCAAGACCCACATCCCTGGAAGCGCCGCTCTTAAATAGCGGCCAGAAGAGGAAAACCAAAGAGAAAATACGCGTGCCAGAGCAACCTGGACTGCTGCCCCGACTAGAAAGAGAATCATTGACGCCAGCACTTCCCTCGCGGCTCAACAGGTTTAAGCTGCCTACTTCTATATTATTTCATTCTCTTTTATGATGGATGTGTGGTTCGGCTCGTATTTCTGTGGAGAAAGCTAGGGGTATAAGGCAAAGTGTCCGCTATTGGCACGTGCAGTAGTGTCACAGCCAAACCATTGTTTGACGATGGTGCCAAGAGTCGTATTCGAGCAGCTCGTCGCATAATTTCTTCTGCTCAACGTGGGATCCAGGCCGCACTTTAAATAATTCGTATAACTTGCCGTATTAGGTATTTGTGCTAGTGCAGAATCTTGTTTTTTATAAGCTGTGCCATCTGCTGAAAACACATTTCAAAACAACTTTATTTTTGTTGACGGATCGCCATCCTGAAATCTTGTAGAGATGGAAGTCCGCTACAGAGACTGATCTCTGCATTCCATAAGAAGCGACGCAGCTGAATTGTGTTCAGGAATCCTTTTCTGCCTCTGTAAAGAGTTGGGTCGACTTCCTGGCACTGCTTTACGTAGGGTCTCTTGTCTAAAATACTGAAAGATAGTTCCTCAGTAGGTGATCTACGTAATAGTAGAGAAGCTGATGTCAGGACGCCAGTTTCCAAGAATTTCAGATTTGGAGATCAGCATGTTGGCTGAAGTGAGAGACTTAACTGAACAGCGAGAGTGTTAATACCAAACTGTTTCGTAACTGCGCACGTGAGAGTTAGACAACTGAGTACTTGTAGAACTGTTGCTGAGTGGGGAATTAGTTATTTTTAACACAAAAATAGTACTGGCCATCATTTTTCAGAGTTTCTATTAATGCTGCATGAGAACTGTGTGGACTTGAAGAGATGAGAGCCGGCCGGAGTGGCCGTGCGGTTCTAGGCGCTACAGTCTGGAGCCGGGCGCAGGTTCGAATCCTGCCTCGGGCTGGATGTGTGTGATGTCCTTAGGTCAGTTAGGTTTAATTAGTTCTAATTTCTAGGCGACTCATGACCTCAGAAGTTAAGTCGCATAGTGCTCAGAGCCATTTGAACAATTTGAACCAAGAGGTGAGAGAAGAAGTCTGTTTTGGGACAGAACAGTTCGGTGACGAATTCTGGAAAAGATTTTGTCTGGGGATTCTGTCGATCAGGATCAGTCAAGATTCGGCTCGTGGGCCGTGACCTGGCATGAGTGCTATGCCGCTCAGCTTCGCTGCACATCTCCACCCCGCCACAGCGCGCTCTAGAGCGGTTGGAGGTGGGAGACGAGGAAAGTATGAACTTGAAGTGGCAATGTAATCTGATTTCACACTTCACTTGGTTTTACATTTAACATTTCTCAGCATATACCTCAAACCAGAAAAAGAGATTATTTAATTCTTTTTGGCGCACTGAAGACATAATGTAACCTTTTTCTGGTACAAAATCTCTATAAAAGGAGAGAAGCAGACAATTTCACAGTTTTTTGCCCTCATGTTGACACGTAATCGTGACCTATTTAGTTTTGTAACCGAAGAAAGGGCTTTCAAACAAATATGTCGATAAAAATATTGTGCAAATTTGGCAACCTCATTATGGGAATGTGGAAACTCCAGCTGAGAAAAGAAATGTAGACATTCTGGACAGTTCTACCGCGAAAGAATTTCTCACTAAAATCTGAACTACCTTGCAGGACAATCAGTTACGTCTAGAACTGCACAGAGGCGCTTTGAACTGAAACGGCAAACAGTCGCGAGAACAGATGTGAGATGAAAACTGACCTCAAAACGTTTAGGAAACTATCCTTGTAATTCCTTCAAGGCCACAATGAATTCTTCACTCCTCCAGTTTCCCTTAATAATAGTGATCTTAGGGAAAGGGACTGTGTCACAATGTTTCCTTCTATAACTAGAGTTTCTTTTTAAATGCACCCCCATGAAATGAAAAACAAGTTGTTTCTCACCTTGTAGTGTCTTACAGCGAGCAGTGTGATATACGTCCACTTAAAATGCCAGCCCTGCAAACCATTCCGGATGCTTTAATTTTCGCTCCTGCTGTTCTTTTTCCTTCAGAAATTTGACAACAGCAAGATTCAAATCGAAAAGTCGTTACAGACATTCTCCTTGGCTTAACTAACATAGTTTTCTGTACTATATAAAGTACCCAAACTCTTTGTTCATTTCCATCGAAAACTGTAGAAACTGACAGTAGAATAAGTCGTGCGACTGGCGAAAGGTTATTGTCCATACTACGAACTTATTTATGTACTGCCTAGCTGCTAATGTAGCGTAAAGTGTTTATTGGTGTGTTGAACAATGAATTCGGTACGTAGATCGTTGCAACATACCTGTGTTTGACTAGCAACAAAATCTTTGAATTCTTTCTGCATGTTATTGTAATATCGTTTCAAGGCACATTTTGCCGTACCTGTCGCTTATGCACTGTGTAATACATGTTGAGAATTCTCATCCTCCTCTTCTGTCATTCCCATTCGTTTTTAAAGGCTTTTGACGATAGGCATTTTGGTTGCCTCTTTTTTGCCAACATTTTCTATAACAGTGATCGTCCTTCATACCTTGAACAAATGGCGATGTGTAATTGAAGAGTACTGGGCGGACAGAGAAATGCCTCACTGGAATACTAAATGAAATGCTCTGTACCAGGAACTTTCGGGAAGGAACGAACAAAACTGAGACTGGATCGGGCTTTGTCCCGCACTCAGTCCGCACATTCTGTCCACGGGAAGTTTGTTAGGCCATGGCCGTCCCTGCTACACAGTGAATTTCGCACAGTCAGCGGCTAATATGTTGCAGACAGCAGCAGATGGTGGCTCTCGTAACTTTCTGCACTGCATAATGCAGAATTTAGTAAGGAACTGAGACTTAGGCGAGCATGGTATGAGACATCGTGAGCGTTTGTAGGTGCTTTATTAGGATGAAGTAGGTTCCGCGAATCTTGTGTTTTTCACGAGTGATTCATGACTCATTTGTGATGTTATCCACATGTGATATTTTTTCAATCTTCTGGCGCAGTCAAGCAGTCACTGCGCACCAATAACTCATTTGTAAGCTACTGGTTTTGTCCTATTCACGTAAGCTATCTGGTCATTTCCAGGTTATTTGTTACCTATTATCTATTCCTCGTTAATAATTACCAGTTTTCGTGGTCTCTCCATTGTTCAGATTCTAATAGATCGTGTGATTCTTTCTTATTCATGTGTATGTTGGAAGAAATCTTTTTAATAATTGGGGTTAATAAGGACCGCTTTATAATGAATAGTTTTAAAGAGCAATAGTTCTTCATTTCATAGTCAGAAGGTCCCCTGTTCATTATGTTTTGTGAGGCGCTACACCCATTTTGGATATTTGCTAGGGCCACACCTGTCCTATTAGTTATCAATTGCGCTACACTTTTATTAAAGTATGTGAGTCCATAGGGAGCTATCTGATTGTCGACCAATCCAACCATTGCGCATCATTTTGATATCCGTGGGGTTGTCCCAAAAGCTTCTTTGACATCCCAAAAAATTTGATCTTGATGGATGCACTGGGCATCAAAAGAGATGGCATCTGAGATTAAATAGTAATTGGTAAATAAGTTTTATGTGGTTAGATACATGCACTTGTGGATCTGTAGCCTCAAAAGTGTATCTCCTCTCCTTTGAAGTGTATGACAATCTCAATTCTCAATAAAGCTAGACAGGGGCGCAGTTGTGAAAAAGTGGCCGTAGAATGACGACGAAGGTAGCCCTCCATAAACAAAAGTGTGGGAATGCACGTGGGTAAGAGATATAACATAGAGACTGACATCAGGAATTAAACATAATAATTTTAGTGACGAATCCGACAGCAAATATATAAGATAACTAAACAATGTATTTCAATAACAAAAACATCCTTTAAAAATTCTTTTCTCTACTGAATCATGTTTCCCCTGTATGTTTTCTTTCCTATTATCTTCAACTTTGCATTTGGGTTCAGTAATATCTGTGCATTCCTCTTTTGTTTGTATAACGTTTTTCAAACCTATCGACATTATATTTCATTATTTCATATCCCACACTTCATTACTATGTCATACATATTTGTAATGGTTCTTGTATTTCGTTTCAGTACAATAGTCTCTGGCAAGCTCTTGTCCTATGTTACATTCCTATTTGACTGAGCTAAAATCAATGCCATCCCTTAGCACTCAAAAACTGTTCGATTTGTAATTGTTGTCGTAATATGAAGTGGTCTAGGGTCGATAGGAACAGGAGGACGCTCTGTGGCGACAGTCAAAGCACCACAAGTTTCCAGTAATTTTAGTATGCGTTCTCACCGTAGTTGTATACAGGGGACAGTGTGGTTGAGACGTCTAGCGACCTTCTGTGTGTTGTCATCGAACAGTGATCACGGTGACGGCTGAGCGGTGGCAGTTGACACCACTGTCAGTATTGATTCCATTCCCGGCGACACCCCAGCTACGGCTGCGAGAGCGTGCGGTGGCTGGCGCCCCCAGTGCTTTCCAGCAGGGAGCGGGCAGTTATGGTAAGGCCATGACGCGCTGCCTTACAGTGGTGGCCATCTAATTGCTTCCCAGGGCCGGTACTGGCCCATTGTGGTGGTGATTTCACTTCGTGTGGCTTCAGCGCGGACTTTCCTGTCGCAAAATCTACCTGCAGTTCACGAACAGCATTCTGGATCATGCCATGAGTGACACAGCCCCATGGTAGTCGAGCTGCGATACTAACATAAGTGATTTTAGTACAAAGTGGCTAGGTGTTTATACCTTTCGGGCTGAACATGCTTGGCTTTGCAGTACCTTGCAGCATATGTGCTAAACACTTCTGCTTCTGTCAGTGTTGAAGGGCTTCCGTCTTCCTCATTCCTTGATACTGCCACACCAACCATTTCCATACTCCGCCAAACTCACTCGCCTCGTAAGTCGATAAGTCGGCTCCAGTAACTTTGATACGAATACTGTTAAGAAACTTCGATAACAAACAGCTGCACGACTGTAGGGGCTGCCAAAGTCCACAAATAGGGTATTCCACTGTGGCCCTTAGTTAGCAATATAGGAGCAGTAGGGTACGGCTTGGCCAAACACTTGACTGCCATCCTGGGTCCATCCGCAATACAATTAATTTTTGCAACACCCACAAGAATTTCTACTCAATAATAGTGACCTGTTCGTGAATTACGATGTGAAGCACCTCTTCACAAAGGCATCGCTGAAGAACCTCATGTAACTGATAAACAAGAAATTTAACAGCAACCTGACAACTCATCGTTTTCCTGGTCAATTCAACGTACTTTCTGCTCATTGGAAGTTATTATGTACCGACGGGCGGCGTTGCCATGGGATGGCCCTATCGCCGGTTGTGGGGAATTTGTTCATGGAGGATTTAATGGAGAACGGCCTGGAACAACCCCAACAAAAACATACTTGTTTCTATCATTGCGTGAATGACGTCTCACGGCGTCGCAGCTCACACCGGCCAGACTGATGTCGTGGGTTGACTCCTGTTGCCCTCGTGTCGACAGCGAAGTCACTACCTCTCGCTATACGCCGCGGCCCACTAAACTCACATGGTGACGCTCAAGACGGACAAGTCACCTTGTGTCTCAGTGCGCGACCGACCAACCGATCGATCCAACCGCCAATGACCATTGCCTGAGCAAACTCGAGCAGACTGGCGGCCTAAGGCGCAGACGCAGATGCAGGAACTAAGCACCGACCGGGCGTCCACTCGCTGAGTTCTCTTACTGGCGGAGTGGAAAGACTCACATTTTGCCGTCTTTAAAGGTTGATCCGAACGACAGACATAGTAGCACTCCGAACGACAGACAGACACTAACTGCCTAACAAATGCGGACGAGAGACAGACTAGTAAGCTGGGGACGAGAGACTGACCCAGACTGACCAACTGGCTAGCTCATTGCGCCTCATTGCACGTGAACAGGCAAACTTTCCCCTTTCCCACCAGAAGGAGACACCAAAGCTGCGATTGCCACAGCGGCGCCACCGCCAGAAACGGAGGGCGACTGCTTCACACTACGCGCTGCGGCGCGCTCTTCAGAACAGCAATTTTTACCACGGCTCAGAAACTGTGTTTACAATGACTGCGAAAGGCAATCTAGAATAGTTGGTGTAATGTAAAAGTACATGAACCCGTCACGTAGCAGTAAGGAAAGGTGATAAAAGAATTACAGGAAAAGCGAGAGAAGTCTGTGGACTGTTTGATACGTGATCAATTTGCTGTACTCAAAGGACTTATTTCACTTCCGCGGCTCTCAAAAGATGCTGTCAGGGACTGGACTGACGAGGATACGCTTTGTGCCGCCGACGTCTGACCCTCAGGGAAGAATATCCGCGACAGGCCGACTGTACACAAGGAGACGGCGCAACCGACAGCAAAAATACAGCCGAGGGTGCGACACGTCAAAGCGGAGCAACAAGTCGAAGCGAAGCGATGCGAAGAGACGCGAGGGCCAGACGGTCCGCCTCAGTGCGCGCCGAGCCGGCGACAGCTGAAACGCGACCCGGCCGAGCACGTGATCCGTGCCTCTCCTCTGAGCTTTGTAGGCCGACTGTCCCGTGACAGGTGCGAGTTAACAGGCGCCGGCCGTCGCGGCATCCCGTCTCTCATCGAGAGCGGCCGCCGGGCGCGTCTGTAGCCCAGGCGTTGCCCGTGTAGCTGGCGACGTGGAACAACTCATAAGGCCGTATATACGTGGCGACGTGGATCGAGGCGTACGGCTGACTTTAGGCGTAACAAAGCCGGCCACGCGCGCTTGTGTGTGTGTGTGTGTGTGTGTGTGTGTGTGAGAGAGAGAGAGAGAGAGAGAGAGAGAGAGAGAGAGAGAGAGAGATAGAGAGCCAGCGCGTTTAATACATAACACATATGGTGGAGTAGGAGAGGGTGAGGAAGAGAACTTATAGCTTACTTAGTCGCGTATTTACTAGCGTGACGTATCATAACGACCTCTTATCATAACGACCTTATACAGGGTGATGTGTCTAATTTTTTCGTCTAAAATTATTTTTGACCCGTGAAATAAATTTGTAAACTGTTTTCATCGTGATGAAGACTATGCTGTGATAAGTCTCATTTTAGTGGGATATTAGTTTCCGTACTCTGCATAACATATTTTATATAGCTACATAGTCAAACGCCCTGCTAAACCTGCAGGACAGGACAGGTAGTTGGAACTGTGGAAAGGGGCCAAAGTGAGCGGCTGTCAGTTACACTCAAACACATATAACTTTATTTATTTGACCAAACATTACAGTACAAATTCTTGAACTTAGTTATCGGCTGAATACGCCACACTATCTTATGTCTTAAGGGCACAACCACTTTAATTTTAAAAGAAAACGGCTAAAAGCCATTAACTAAAAATATTTAGAAGGCAGAAGGCCTAGCATTAAGTAACTTCTATAATTTGGATGAAGGCACAAAAATGTAGCACTTGAAATCCAACAACCTTAATTTAAAGACGGCTGAAGGTAAAAGGTAAAATTAAATAAAAAACACAAGGGAGAAGGCCTTGTCTTCAATTAGGCTGAAGGCCCCAAATAGCCTGATGCTCGAAAGACAAAAGTCCTTAATTTAAAAATAGCTGAAGACCCCATAACTTAAAACTCAAGGTAAAATAAATTTAAACAACAAAGCCTATATTTAAATTAGGCTGATGGCCCCAAACAATCTAGCATTTGACAAGCAAGGAACTTTAATTTTAAAATGGCTGAAGGCCCCTGACCTAAAACACAACTAAAATAATTTTTAGTAGACAGAATGCCCAGGGCTTTTTCTTCAAACACTATAGTAATCAGGCTGAAAGCCAAAACAATCCAAACCTTGAAAAGCAAGGAACTTTAATTTTAAAGCGGTTGAAGGCCTATTATTTAAAACCCAACTAATAGCATACAAATTCAAACCATCGGCTATGAGCCATTAAAATACACAATCAAACACCAATAAGAAAAGGCAGTACAGCCAGCTCAGAAGTTTCCGGGGGTCGGTCTGCACTTGAAATATTAACTTTCATTTAGGGGAGACAGGTAGTCGGCCTAACTATATTCGATCCTCCGGCAACCCAACCAAGTAACAGTCAACGGACACACCGACAAGACGACTTGCTTTCCACCCGACCAGTACACAAGGAACTCCAAAGCCAAAACGTAAAAGGTGTGGCCGCCAACAGCCAAGTATGCACATGCTGTCAAAACTACACACACGTGTTGGACAGTGGAAACTCAAGTGAGGAAAGGACACTGCCTGAATTTTACGTCAGCGGCCAGGGCAGGTAACCGGAACGCTAACGGCCATAAGGCAGAGAATTCTGCAGGTGCACTTGGACTTCAAATAACTAAAATACAGTTAAACCTCACCAGATAGTGGCCAAACTTTCGCCAACATTCTGTTGCTAACGGGAATACCCCCAACAGCCAACCATGAAAACCAACTGCACAATCTGAACAGACTGGCTTTGGTAATTAAATCGCCACCTAACTTTGTTGTCCTAGGTCGGTGAGCCACTAACTTCGTAGCAATCGGAACACCTCCCACACAGTCCGACACTGCGTAGAAACCGCCAGCGGGTCCGGCCTACTGCGCCGCGCGGAGATTTACTTGATGATTCACGCCAACCGACCGACTCCCACACATCAGCACGGAGACAGCACTAAAATAACTGAGCAGTCGACATCTCAAGCTATACACCGTTTCACGAACACTTGCACAAAGGACTAGACAGTACTAACGGCAGCGACTGTGCAATAACAAGGACGAATCACGAGTCGACACACGCAGACAAGCCATAAGCGATCCCGGCCAACATACACGTTGTCCAACAAGACGACCGACCGACGACCAACCAAGGTGGCCCGCACTCAAGTGATATGTATCGGCAACCGTCGGCGAGTCATGGCTGTCCTGACCTCACTGCAGCCGCGCCCCGACTGAACTTCTACCGCGTGCTAAGTCAAACACTGCCAGGTCCGAACTGCACTGCTAGCACCTCTCAACTCACTGGCAGATCCGAACTCCCTCCGAACACACTACAACTAGGAAGTAATAGCAGTCAGCAAAAATAATACACCAGGGCTTATATCGATAAGCGCCACTGCTGCTGCACACGGGCAGGCAAGGCGGCAACTCATTGTCACCAGTAATTGAAATTAACATAACGAGGTAGTAGTACAGTAAAAACAGGATGTCAAATGAGATATGGCACGAACACGAGCCACGCACGGCTCATGTATGTAACTGTATAACTGTGTTGTACTCGTTATCTCTCTTGCTCTGCGCCGTAGGTTTACGGTATCGAATTGTAAATGAACAAACATCGCCGCGCACGGTTAGCCGAGTGGCCTAAGGCGCTGCAGTCATGGACTGTGAGGCTGATCCCGGCGGAGGTTCGAGTCCTCCTTGGGGCATGGGTGTGTGTGTTTGTCTTTAGGATAATTTAGGTTCAGTAGTGTGTAAGTTTAGGGACTGATGACCTTAGCAGTTAAGTCCGATAAGATTTCACACACTATTGAACATTTCTGAACAAACATCGTGTGGATCACTATTTATTTTGTTAATGATTACTGGTTTAGATCTGCCCAGCAGTTTATCTTCAGACCTGGGACCATAATGTGCAGTTGGTCAACAGTGGTATGACTAGCATAAAACTTTATCTTTGGGGCAGAGAAGGCTGAATTGACTTTCTCGAATGAGGAAGGGTATATGGCAGTGACATAGTCTTTCGTCCTACTGTACTTACTTTGAATAAAGGTTCAGGAGTGGGATTAAAATCCTTGGTGAAACGATATCAGTAACAAGATTCCCTGATGACACTGCTATCGTCTTAGTGAGGAAGAATTGGGGGGGGGGGGGACCTATTAAATGGACTTACCATTCGAATGAGTATACAGTATGGACTGAGAGTAAACCACAGAACGTCTAAAATATTGTAGCAGAAACGAGAGTAGCGATAGTCCTAGCACCAAAATTGAGGGACGATCAAGCAGACGAAGTGAAGCAGTTCTGTAACCTTGAATGCAAAGCAACATATGGAAGATGAAGCAAACTCGATGTACGAAACCAGCTTGGTAAGTACGGCACTCACAGCCGCCTATTGATATCAAACACCGGCCTTAATATGAGTGAGCCGTCGCGCATTTAATTCTTGGCGGAATGGCACTCCGCTGGCGTCACTACCTACTTGCGTTGTCGGTATCGATCTGAACGTATATCGTGAACTAGGATCTTTGGTCAAGGCCGTGTTGTTGGTTTGGCGGGTTTCGGACGAGGAGTTGGCTGGAGAGCACGTGGCTGGCAAGTTGTTGCTTTTGGTGGACTCCGGCTGTCCGGTGCGGGCCTCCAGAAGCCGCGAATGGTTACGGTTGGGGGGCAAGCCTTTCCGGCTAGTTTACGGATTGGTGGCGGTGAGTTGCGGGAAGAACAGTGGATGTCGCGTGCAACCTGGTCGGCAATTTCCCAGCTTAAATTTTACGGCACCTGGAAGACCGCCGGTACGTATTTGAGGCAATAACACCCCGACTGGAATTCTGCAAGTAACGGCTCCTTCATACGTGAATGTTGTTTTCTTATTTTTTGGGTACTTGATATTGCAAGACCATGTGTGTTTTATGAGGATTTTCTCCTGTTGTATTAACGCTCCTACGAGTGACTTTCTAGATGAGTATTCCTGAATCATTGGATCAGCAGGCGCTGATATTTCCGCTTCTAAATAACAAAGAGTTTTAAGTAGTGTTAAGCTTGTAACTTGTAGGTGTAGTCGCTTGCGCGATTAGTTGAAGTTTTCTACATCTTAGGCATTTTCCTCTGTAGCTTTATTTGCGCAGATTACTGTTCCCTTTTGATGTGTGTTGGCAGGGTGGCTTTGACATCGGGCAACGCGACTCCGTTCCGTGGGCCCGGAGCAGAGACGTGTTTGCTTTCTGCCACGGCGGCACTTCCGTCGTCAAACGGCGTCTGGGTTGGTCAGCAATCTGGTGCCTTCACTAGCCGCGCCGTGGTGGCTCAGGTTAGGTAAAGTTGATAGTTTGACGCCGATTAATCGCGAGTTTGTAGTCTGCCCTATTTGGTGAATTCAGCAAGCTCATGAGGTTTAAAGCGAATTTTGCAAGCCTGAACTTCCTCCTCTCTATTCCTGCTCCTTAACTACTCGTTTAAATCTTGAACCGTTATTACTACTTCTGAGTGCGTTAAGTTTAAGACCTTTTATGTGTCGATATAAAGTGTTGAGCCTCTCCTTTGTACCACAGTCATTAGCTAACTCCACTCATTGTGAAACTTGCTTGCTTGTTCCTTGTTGGCTGTTACAGCCGTCTGCTGTATTTCGCAGCATTCCTTGACTTTTGGTTAGTTGTATAGTCATTAAAGATCATTGTCATCGTTTCTACTGATATGTACCGGGTAGGAGTCACATTTGAATTACATGTCCTCTCAGCTTATCTTGCATTTTGGCACTCGTATATTGATTAAAGATCATTGCAAACGTTCCTGCGGTTGTGCAACAGGTAGGAGTCAAATTTAAAGTGCATATCCTCTAAGCTCATCTTGTATTTTGGGCAGCTGTATATTTATTAAAGGGTCATTATCAACGTTTCTGTTGGTGTAAACCACTTCAGAGTCGTTCTTGAATTGTATGCCTTCCCAGCTTTGCCTGTGGTTCGGGAGATTGTGTATTTTATTGCTTAAGGTTTTTTTTAAGACTTATACATTGTTAATGGCCTTTCAAAAACCATAGTCAGTGGCCTAACCTTTCTATCCTTTCTGTACTTTGGATGGGCATCATCCATTGTGCAAAATGTTACCCAAGCTTGGAAGTCGTTAGTACATTTAGAGCCTGTCATTGTAATTCATTTTGTTGATAAAATTGTTTCTCGAACCTGCTTGCAGCCACGCCTAGTTGGTATAACTTTTTTTTTTTTTTGAGACAATATGCGTCCGGTAGGTATCATGTCCTGTTCTGGAATGAGATTTTCACTCTGCAGCGGAGTGTGCGCTGATACGAAACATCCTGGCAGATTAAAACTGTGTGCCCGACCGAGACTCGAACTCGGGACCTTTGTATTGAAGTGAGTCAACGACTGTACTAAAACCGCAAAGAAGAAAATGAAAGTGCTTGAGATGTGGTACTGTATGTGGAAGTAGAAAAGATGCGAGTAATTAGTGTGGAGATTATCTGCAGTATTAATTAAGACAGCAACAAATGGAAAATATTGACAAGAAGAAGAAACAGGATGCTAGGACGTTTGAAGGCAGCAAGCAATAGCCTCCTTGGTAGCAGAGTAAACTGTAGATGGTAAAAACTAAGATAGAGACTGCAGTACATTGAAGAAATAATTCAGGACGTAGGATGCAAGTGCTATTCTGAGGCGAGGGAGGTTGGCACAGCAGATAAGCCGGCCGCTGCGTGCCGAGCGGTTGTAGAGGCCTCAAAAAAAATGGTTCAAATGGCTCTGAGCACTATGGGACTCAACTGCTGAGGTCATTAGTCCCCTAGAACTTAGAACTAGTTAAACCTAACTAACCTAAGGACATCACAAACATCCATGCCCGAGGCAGGATTCGAACCTGCGACCGCAGCGGTCTTGCGGATCCAGACTGCAGCGCCTTTAACCGCACGGCCACTTCGGCCGGCCAGTGTAGAGGCTTCAGTCCGGAAATGCGTTGCTGCTACGATAGCAGGTTCGAATCCTGCCTCGGGCACGGATGTGTGTGACGCTCTTAGGTTAGTTAGGTTTAAGTAATTCTAAGTGTAGGGGACTGATGACCACAGATGTTAAGTCCCATAGTGCTCAGAGCCATTTTGAGCAGCAGATAATTTCGTATTGCGGCGCACCAAACTAGTCGAACGATTGTTGGAAAGACAAAAGAAAATAAAAAATAGACCTTTCAGGTTATGATTCCAATTCGTATAGTACGTAGGAGTGAGGTTCGTCTGTCTTTTACTGTCGTAGATTCTGCCTCTTTCTAATGGTCCTCCAATCCTAATTTTATTCTAGCTACTTCTCTTAAGAATACGCCTCCTCCACTTTGCTTTCCTGTTTCCTGTATACGTTCCGACACAGGTTGTGCATTGGTTGAAACACTGGACTTGTATTCTGGAGAACCAGATCCCATCCCAGAGATAATTTCGATTCTCTGAGATTTCGCTAATTCGCTTAATGCATATATCGTGATGGATCCTGTCGAAAGTATAGCGTTAAGCTACTTCCGATTTCGAATGCCTAGAACTGCACTAAAATTGAAAATTCTTCCCCAAGAGAAGCTGTTTCATTTTTAGTTCGAAAGTTTTCTTTAGCATTTGATGGCATTAGCCAATAGGTAGAATATTTTCGTTGTAGGACTCATCATACTTTTTCTGAGCTCTTCAGTAGAAGACTGTTTACATGCATTATTGTTCGAGAGGAGTAGTATTTAACCTCGTTGATTATCTGAAGTGTAATGTGATACGTTCATCAAATTTGGTGAGGAAATACGCTATGACGTCGTAGTTGAAATACCTAAAAATGTAAAGAATCTGTAAGAGTGGCTGAGCACTGCATGTTTTTCTTCCTCCCTGCTTTTATTTTTTACTTAAGGCACCTTTCTTTCCAATGGATGAACTACTCACTGAAAATAATACCAGGCTCTATAATTAAATAAAAATAAGTACAGTGCCTCAATGAGGTACAAAAAAGTAGCTGCACTTAGTGGTATGAGAAACTTGAAAATGCGTGTAACCCAGTTTAAATTCTCATCAAAATGCTAACCCCAAAATTTCAATTAGATGAAGACCCTTTCTATGCCTTGAAATAATTAGTGATGCGGTAACCAATGATTACCGAAAATAATATGCTGTAGATTTTCAAAATAAAGTAACTTGTCTAGAACGATTTTAGCACGCGGTTATAATTCTAAGCTGCCTGAGGAGCCATATTAAACTGGAAGAATTCCGGACTAATGAATATTGGACTTATGATAAGCTGGCACCATCACGATAAACTGAAAGAGGTCCAGAATATGAAACGTCACTTCATTGATTTAAGGAATAAAATGCAGCACACTATTGCCGTAAAAACGTATCCTTTCGTAGATACGAGACGGCGTAGAATCATATGAAAAAAAAAAAATGTTCAAATGTGTGTGAAATCTTATGGGACCTAACTGATAAGCTCACCAGTCCCTAATCTTACACGCTACTTAATCTGAATTATCCTAAGTACAAACACACACACCCACTCGAACCTCCGCCTGAACCAGCCGCACAGTCCATGACTGCAGCGCCTTAGACCGCTCGGCTATTCTCACGCGGCAGAATTATATGAAACAAGACCAGTAGATGAACTGCAAAAAGTCCAACTGGCGAACATCTAAACTTTTACGGTGGTCAGTTATGTGGCACAAACTTTATACCTTCCTGGTATTATCGCGCAAAGCATCGTAGAAGCCCTTGCTCGTTGCCTAACTCGCTGCCAAATTCTTAAAGTTAATTACGACACCCTGACGCTACCAACTCGAGCCGCAGCTTGAATTTAACAAACGTGCTGAGTAAGACCGAATCTCTCTACATTCGGTGCACTTATAGGCAATGGCGAACAGCACGGAACAGTTCCGTGTTCCACCTTCTAAACGATGACACTGATAATGTCTTACTCATCGATGTCGGCCACATCCCAAATGATCAACTGCACTGTTTCCTACTGTAATACAGTTACGCTCGTATGACGCTATCTGTCAAATAGGTCGTGCAGGCCAACGTAATTTATAAGAACCTTTTGTCACTCTAAACAGGGAACGTGACAGAACAAATACTGAGCCACAAAAATTGGTCATCATATGGGAAAACGATCATAGTCCATATCTGCCAGCTCCTGTCAGGGAATAATGGTTCTTAGCACTGAACAGTAAGATCCCAACAAATTCCAAACCCATGCACTCCGCCTGCCAGTTTCACCCATGTGTGTCCCATATGTTCTAATTGACAACGATGGACATACGTTCGTAGAGTCTGATGGGAAAGAGATATGGGGCATCATGGCATAGAAACTGACAATCATCACTCGATCCACAAAACGTCATGTAACACCTGCAAATGTGATGACTTCAGGTGACAGATAATATTCACCGACCAAAGGAAACGCCATAAATTACTTGAAAGTGCATACGGTTTTCTACCTTTTAACACGAAAACCCGTTAGCAAGATTTTTTAGTGTACGTGACAGTACGACTACATATGTTCAGAAAGAAAACGAAATATAAAGAAAGTTTCACAAATACGAGGTTAATCCCAAAAGTAAGGTCCCCTATTTTTTTATAAGTACGTAGACCTGTTAATTTTTACAATGGTTCACATCAGTTTACAGCTTCAACATTTAGCTATTTTTCGACATAATCACCATTTCTGTCGATGTACTTTGGTAGATGGTGTGGCAGTTTTTGTATGCCCATGTCATACCAGTTCGACTGGTATGACATATGCTCCTCCGCTTCTGAATTGCCAGTTTGAGTGTTTTCAGAGTCTCACAGTACCTGTCAGCGTTAATTGTGGTCCCATCACTTCAGCTCCGACAACTAGGTGAAAGAAGAGGTTCATAACTTCTGAACAGCATTGCGGATTGCTGGTATGACATGGACATACAAAAACTGCCACAGCGTCTACAAAAACGCATCGACAGAAATGGTGATTAACTCGAGAAATAGGTAAATCTTCGAGCTGTAAACTGATGTAAACCATTGTAAAAATAAACAAATCTATGTACATATAGAAAATAGGAGCCCTTACTTTTTGGATTACCCTCGTATTTTGGAATTCACAATATTGATTTAATTAATGTAACTTAAGTTTTACTAACAGGGCCTCAGTTTTGCAATTAGCACAGGAAGTGCATTCTCATTTCCGGAATGATTACGTCATGCTTACTTTTGAGTCACTATCATTAATTTAAAAGGCCCATTTATGTATCATGGAGAATTTCGATTTTGAAATAAAACAATAAAAAAACAATGCCGCCGGATTAGAACAAAATATACCAAGTAGCTCTTTAGTTCCACATAAAAAAATCATAAAAGTTAGTTTTCCTTTCTTTCAGCTCAGGAGACGCACATATAGACGCTTATAGCGACTGCAGCGCTGTTTGCTCACTTAATCTCTGAGTTTCATCTGCTCATTTTGGCAGAAGACGTCGCTTTCTTTTCTTCTTTTTTTTTTTTTACTGTTACTTTCCACCCTACAGGAAGTTTTAATGATAACTACGGAACGTCTTCAATGCCGTATCACAACACAACATTGACAGTTTCAGAATCAGTGCGGCAACAGACGCCAACTATTTTAAATGATTCTCCAGTGACCTCTCAGAAGAGATGTTGAATTAATCAAAAAGTTTGTCCCAGTTAACCAGAAGCTCACAAAAATACTTTCACTTCCCAATTCACTCAGAAAAAAATGGTGACCCGACCGCTCGTGATAAGCAGGAAATCCGGGTTCGAGTCCCACCAGGCAAAAATTTACGTTGTCATTATTCCATATACAGCTGATGGTTGTCCACGTTAGCAACTGCGAATACATTTCATGTACTTCATAACGGCTGCAGTCGCCACAGTGCCTGTTCCTTCGGACATGCATATTAGCCCGAAGGAACATTGCATCGTAATTCCGAACAACAAAGGCACTGCGAACTCTTCTTTTTTCGCCGAAACCGGGCATGCTACTTTCAGTTAAAATGTCTCCCCTCTATGGGAATATACGTAACGGATGTACGAGTGAAGGTTGTAAACACATGAATAACGACGTATGGAAGCTGGACCTGGCCGTGCAGCGAACTCAGCTAGGATAATGGTAAGGCGACCCCTCGCTATAAGCGGGAAATCCAGGTTCAAGTCCCAGTCCAACACAGATTGTCGATGTAGTCATTCCATTACGCAGCCGATGGTTTTCCACCTTTGTAAATGCTAAAACATTTCATGCAGATTGACAAAAAAAAAGGTAAACGCCCAAAACTGGATCTTTTCAAGACCAAGTATGGTGGCGACTTATTAAATACTGAGGACTGTCAAGAGAGAAAGAAATCTTACTACCAGACAAGTACAAACAACAATCAAGGGATCTTTTAGCACTGCAAAAAACACACAAAGGGATAAACGACCGAAGACCAAAAACTCCAGGTTTCAAGATGGTGTTAGAATGTCCTCATGAGCCGGCCGCGGTGGCCGAGCGGTTCTAGGGGCTTCAGTCCAGAACCGCGCAGCTGCTACGGTCGCAGGCTCGAATCCTGCCTCGGGTATGGATGTGTGTGATGACCTTAGGTTAGTTAGGTTTAAGTAGTTCTAAGTCTAGGGGACTGATGATCTCAGATGTTAAATCCCATTGTGCTCAGAACAATTTTTTTGTCCTCAAGAGCAATATGAGAGTACTATCTTTGTAAGACCAAATGTAGAGATTAAGTTCACAAGCGCCGAATTTTTAAAAACCGAGCAACAGTTGTGTTATTACGTAAGTGTAAAAAAATGTAATATTTATTTTACCTTCCATAACTTTCATAACCAAAACATCGAGACTGTACTGAGAGAATTTAAGTGTCAACTGATAAAAATGAGGAAGAACTAGAAAGTTGGAGAGGAAGAGAGGGGCTCACATGTCTAAGCGTATGAATCTCGGAGATCTATTAATAATGAGATTTATATGCAATCTAAATATCTGTATTCACTTCCTATCCAATGTCACGTATCCCTTCCTGTCCAATACCCCCCTCACACACAGGGTGAACACTAATTAACACCGACAATGTCCAGGGACGGGTTGAATAGTGAAAATGGAGGAAAAACGGTCCTATGAACATGTGTCTGGAAAGGCATCGTTGCCACGGAAGACGGCGCTGACGAATGGAAGTTCCTCTCACTAAACGCCGTTTGTTCCTTGTGTTTTTCACGCTGTGTGATTGACGCACTTGTTACAGACAGGCGAACGTGCAAGGAGGTGGCGCACTGTGCGTGCATCAGATCTGGAGGACCGGGATCTACAGGATGTTGAGATGAATCCTAGTACAATCTCCAGGAAAGTGACCCGTCAACATGGTGTAAGGCAAATTACGATTGCGTGAAACCCACATGACAACCACTACTATCCCTCTCAATTGTCATGAGTGCAAGGATTGTCAGCAGCGGATTTCCGTATACGGGAGAGATTTTGTCAGACCGTCTCTCTAGACTAGACCTGCCATGTGGCGGCGCTCGGTCTGCAATCACTGACAGTGGCGACACGCGGGTCCGACATATACTAGCGGACCGCGGCCGATTTAAAGGCTACCACCTAGCAAGTGTGGTGTCTGGCGGTGACTCCACATTCCTCCCCCGCAAATCGGAGGACGGTTGTTGTATAAGGTTGTGGTATAAGACCTCCTCCCGCTGTGGGGAGGACCCCATGTTGACGTACGCGATGAGGTGGGGAGCCTAACAACAGGCGAGGCTGTGCCACCAGCACCCTGCCATTCTGACCGCGGGGAGCCAGGGAACGCCTGAAAGCCTACTCCAATGTGCACGCCAACATGCGGTGTATGCGCCCGTAGAGAGACAGGAGGGGCCGAAGGTCGACCTCCATCGGGCCAGGGCACCCGACGGGCGAAGACGACGTATGGTCCGGAGCGGGCAAGAGTTCCATGTCGGAGGACAACTGGTCACGGGAAGCGATCGGCGGCGCGTGACCCAGGGGGCCGCCCGGCGGCTGCAGCGACGCATCCACTGCGTGCGTCGCCGGCGGGAGAACAGGTGGCGGTGGCGGCGCGTCGCATCGGGCAAAATGATATTCAGCATATGTAACACCTGGGGCTGAGGCAAGCCAGTAGATGGGCCCTCGGGGCGCTGACCGGACGGCACCGTCGCTGAAAGCAGACGGCGAGCAGCAGATCCCTTGCGACGACAGAGGCGCAGCTGATTTAGATGCCGGCGCACCTCACCAGAGGTCCCCAAAACTAGATACATAGCGCGTCCGAGGCAGCGAAGAATGCGCCCTTCGAGCCAACGCCGTGAACCTCGATAGTGGCGGTAGTAGACAACGCCGCCTGGGGCAAAAGCAGGTGTATGCCACTGTACAGGAACCTGATGCGGCGGATGTAGCAAAAACATCAAGGTGGAATGATGGCGACCGTGGAGTAACTCAGCCGGCGAGCGACCATCTCCGGGCTGAGAGCGATATGAGGACAAAAAGAGCAATAACGCGTCCTCCCGAGAATGCGACTCTTTCAACTTCAACATCTGAGACTTGAATGTCCTGACCAATCGTACCGCGGCACCGTTGGACTGTGGCGAAAACGACGCGGATGTCAGATGTTTAATACCATTGGCATTGCAGAATGACTGAAATTCTGCGGACATGAATTGTGGGCCATTGTCGGAAACAATTGTCTATGGAAGACCTTCAGTGCAAAAGATAGCAGATAACGCTTGGATGGTGGCAGATGATGTCGTGGAAGACAGCCGGACAACAAAAGGAAAATTACTGAAAGAATCTATCACAACCAACCATCGAGCATTCCAGAATAGACCAGCAAAATCGATGTGTAAGCGTTGCAAGGGAAAGTGGCTTTTGGTCATGTAAACAATTCCTTCAGGTGGTGCTGATTGTTGTTCGGCACACACCATGCAAGAAGAGCACATATTCGTAATCGCGGCATCGATTCCGAAGCAAGTACATTGCTGACGAGCAAGTTGTTTCGTTCTCGCTATACACCAATGTTCTTGGTGGAGAAACTTTACGACAGAGGACTGTAACGAACGTGGGACCACGACCCTGGACTGATCATTACCAGAACGCAACAGAAAAACACCACGTCGAACAAAAAGTCTCTCCTTGTGAGCAAGAAATCGGCGAACCAACGGGACCACGATCGGTGACTTTGACAAGGGCCATTGCGTAGCAACAAAACACAGAACGGTAGCAAGGACGGGGTCGGCAGTTGTGGCTGAAGCTATACGATGAAAATCAATCGGAAACGATTCGTCATCGGTTTCCGAATCAATGAACATGCAAGCAAGTTCGGAGGAATCGAATGCCCTATCCTCAGCAACAGGCAAACGGGACAACGCATCGGCGTTTCCGTGCTTATCAGCGGACCGATACAAGATATCGTAGCGGTACTGCGAGGGGAAAATAGACCAGCGAATGAATTTCTGCCCTGTATGTGGAGGTACAGGCTTGTTCGGATGAAAAAGCGATGTCAAAGGTTTTTGGTCTGTGATTATGGTAAAGTGACGACCATACAAGAAGTCATGAATCTTTGTAACACCAAATACGAGAGACAATGCTTCTTTCTCGATCTGTGAATAATTTCTTTGCGCAGACGAGATCAATTTCGACGCAAAGGCAATAGGGCGATCGTGCGAGCCATCTTTGTGCGCAAGCACAGCACCAATCCCGAAATCCGATGCATCCACCATCAACAGAAGGGGCTTCCGGGGATCGAATGGCGTAAGGCAAGTATTGGAAAGTAACGCCGATTTCAACCGGCGAAAGGCGCGTTCGCATTCCGTCGTCCAGACGAACGGAACACCTATACGGCGTAAGCCATGAAGCGGAGCTGAAATGGAAGAGGCCTGCGGCACATATCTGTGATAATTGTTCATTTTTCCCAGCACACTCTGTAGCTGCTTCAGATTCTGCTGCGAAGGCGTTTTGTATGGCACGGAGGTGCGTGGGACTGGGATGTATGCCGTGGGCATTGAGTACATGGCCCAGGTATGGCAAGGCACGAGCAAAAGACACACATTTGTCCTTCCGTAAGCGAAGACCATTACGTCGCAAGACCTGAAATAATGTTCTGAGATTGGCTAAATGTTCTTTTTCCATGTTTCCGGAGATCACAATATCGTCCAGATAGTTTGCTGCAGTAGGGACCGACGCACAAACAGTTTGTAGATATTGCTGAAACAACGCAGCTGCGGATGCACACCCGAATGGCAGTGTTTGAATTGATGCAAACCAAGATGCGTGTTAACCACCAAAACGCGCTGGGATTCTTCGTCCACCGGTATTTGCAAGTACACATCTGCTAGGTCCAACTTCGAAGAATATTTGCCCGGGCACAGTTTGTCAAAAAGATCTTCGGAGCAGGGTAAAGGAAAAATTGCAATCACTAGTTGTGGACTCACTGTTGCCTTGAAGTCCACACAAAGTCTCTATTTTCCCGAAGGGTTTGGCTAAATTACTAAGGGTGATGCGAAGAGAGACGCCTGCACACGTTCAACTACACTTTGTGATTCCAAATCGTGTAATGTTTTTGCGATCTCATCACGCAATGCGTGGGGAACATTTCGCGCTCTCAAAAATTTTGGTTGCCCGTTTACTTTCAGTTCCAAATGTGCTTTATAGTTCTTAGCGCAATGGAGGCCCGGTGCAAAAATGTCTGCAAATTCTTCACATAGACGAGAAACACTGTCTGGAGGCACAGTCTGGTTCACTGATAGGGCCTGATTTACTATAGACAAGTTAAACAACTGAAATGAATCGAAACCAAATAAGTTCACTGCAGAAGAACAACGAAAGACGTTAAATGACACGAGTTTTGTTTGTCCTTTGTATGTGCCAAGAAGGCTGCACTGTCATAACACAGATATCTCTTGACCTGAATAGCTAGTTAACGTAACATTTGCAGCATGCAACGTAGGTGTGCCCAGCTGTTTGTAAGTATCTTGACTGATCAGTGAAATGGCAGCTCCGGTATCGAGCTAGAATGGTATCACTTTGCCGTTAATGTCCAAGTCTACAAAAAGTTTATTGTCCTCCTGACGACAAGAGCGACTGTCTTGCGCAACATTAAATGACACTGATACAAAATCACTTGCGACTTGAAGGGAGTTCCGGTGATGTCGACGCACACTATTTGTGGGACGAACACAGTCACTGATAGAGAGAGCGGCACTGGGCGGAGTGGAATGAATGGTATGAATTTCCATGGGCGAAGTTTCGCGAGCCAGAGTATCCTTGGTTCGATTCCGATTCCAGCGCGAAGCAAAGGGCCTGGAATGGTTTTGAGTTTCCAATCTGAGTTTTTTCTTACAGACACTCTGAACATGTCCTTTTGTATTACCATAAAAGCAAATAGCTTGGCGTGACGGGCAATTCTCACGCGAATGTTTAACAGCGCACCGCGGGCATGATTTAAGCACAGCATTTGCTTGCCAGTGCAGCACACGTGGCTGAGAGCCTGGTGGCAGCTGGGTGGCCGGGCGCGAGGGCTGTTTACTAATCCGTGCAGCTCGCCCGGTGGGCCGATGAACTTGACACACAGCTGACGAAGTTTCAAATGATTTCTGAGCAAAGTCAAGTGTGTCCTGCCGATCCAATATGTCCATCACTTGTTAAAGGGGAGATTCACAAGTTTCAAAATCTGTTCCATTAAACGAACATTAGAAAAGTTCTGTGCAATTGCGTCATGTACCATAGTATCTGAATATAGGAGTCCACATTGACACTCAAAAGCACAATCCCTAGTAAGGCCTTGCAACGTTGCAACCCACTCCCGATTAGTCTGACCTTCCGTACATTTTGTACAAAACAAGGTATACCGTTTCGCAACTACATTGACTGATTGTTTGAAAAATGCATATAATGCAGACAAAATTTCTTCGTAGGACAGAGTTACTACGTGGCATTGGGGAAATAATTTGACTATCACACGGTAGGTTTGCTCACCGACAGACAACATAAGAAAAGGCTGCCGCTCGTTACCTTGAATTCTGTAGGAGGCGAGATGGAATCCAAATTGGTGTGACCACTCCGTCCTGCTTTCCAGTGCAGCATCAAAAGGTCTGAGGGTCGGTGCAACTGCGTGTTGTGGCTGCGTTAGTGGTGGAGCGGCGGCTGCCGCATCATTTTGTGTTGCACATTGACCCTAGATGAGCTGTCCAAGGGCATCCAGTAATGCCTGCGTCTGCTGATTCTGTAAGCGATAAAATTCGGACAGTACGTCTGGAGATGGTGGCGAGGCCATTATACAATGAAATCACTGCAGTCGCAACGACATGTGTCAGTATAGTTAAGAACACCGTCTTTACTTCTCGTCGCCAATTTTGTGTTAGCAGAAGAGCCAAGACTGTGTTACGAGTGGAGGCCGAAATGCACGCGTTTTAGCTGACGCAGTTTGGCGTGAAGAGGGGAGAACTATACTGACATGAGGTCTGGAACATAGCAAATGACGTAGCTGAAGGCTATGCTAAACTGTCGCCTCTGCAAATGAGAGCGTATGTAGGCAGTGTACCATCGCTAGCAAAGTTGGCTGTACCACTGGGGCGAGTCCTAAGGATTCTCTGCAGACTAGACCTGCCGTGTGGCGGCGCTTGGTCTGCAGTCATTGATAGTGGCGACACGCGTGTCCGACATATACTAACGGACCGCGGCCGATTTAAAGGCTACTACCTAGCAAGTGCGGTGTCTGGCGGTGACACCACAGAGTTCGTGGTAACAAATCTGTGTGGACACACGATTTTGCCACCAAGTGTTCAGAGGAGCCTGCAAACAATTTCCTTAAAGTGGCTCTTTATTTTAAAGGCCCTTCTTAATCACACAAGTTTTTCCCCGTTTCCCGTTTCGGCTACTGCTATCTTCAGATCTGTGACCAACAAAAACAATGGTACAATCAACTAAGTTCAGTTACCTGATGCGAAATCTGTAACAGGTCTGCCGTCACATAAGAAGAATGAAAAAGTATTTATATCATTAACAGTCAAACGTAACAACCATACACGCCAAAAACATATTCTGACGTAGGCAAATTACATATGTGGGTACATAGTAATAGTGCTGGTGATGACCTGGATGCGTCTGGTATTTATACAAATAACTGAGGCCAGCAGGGAGTGGTATAGTTAGCGTACATGAGCAAGCAGTACTGCAAATTTAATAACCACATTTGATTTTTCACCTTCGTCGTCAGGGGTGAGTGTTAGTTTTAGCGTCCTGTTGATCGTGGCTCTGAATATTCCCGTTTGTGCTTCTTAGGGTGGCAGGATTTCACATTAATAATAGTCTGAGTAGCAGACGTCTTCCTAAATGTGGTAATCTTATACTTCAAAACTCTTTTAGTCAACTTAAGATCCAAACAGATTATACTACATTCTTCTTCCACTACCACTGTGAACTTAATTTTTTCCTGTGTCCTAACCACTCTTTCTGATACCTCACTTGTTTCTGTTTCGTCACAAAGGTGACTGGATCTTCTTACGCAAGTTCCGTCATAGGTAAACAAGCCACGAGGCAGTGCCACTAAGATCCCACTCCAGATGCATTATCAACTACCTTCTGTTTCATTAATAGTCACTGTTACATTAAGTGTATTCCACTTATGTTAAGGTTTAACTGCTTTGTCATTATGCAATTTTCGATTCACAGATGTGATTTTCCTTCGAATTTTTATACCGGCTTTTGCGCTAGTGTGTGTTTTACTTTGCTAGGCTGGGAGCTTCCCGTTATTACTATTTGCACCCGTTATGTGGATTTCAAATGAGGATCTAATTCCACATATTGTATGTCAGTACTTGTTTTATTGTCAGACGCTCATTTTGCCATGTGAATTAATTTTGATTAACAACTGATCATACTGCATTTTAACTATAACATTTGCCATAGTGGTTACTCACGTACCCTAGCCATAATGCTCTCTGCTGGCCTCGGGTATTTGTATAAATATCAGACCCAGTCACGTCATTTCCAGCACTTATTACAGTATATACCTACATGCTGACACATACATAAGAAATATTTTTTGTATGTATGACTGGTATTAAATCCTGCCTACTCATCAAATATGGGGTGTCTAGGACACCTGCTTTCTCGGATCGATGGACAAAATTCAAACAAGTATTAATGAGTTTTAATAGAAAATGAACAAATACAATTCTTAACTTTGTTACACAGATGTGTCGCAAGCAAAGGGTGATAGACAAAATAAGCAAGTTTCCTCAGTACAGACAACGCTTCATAGTAGAGGCGAAATAGCTAGTCCTGAAGCTATTGTGAACTGGGCCGCGACCAGTCGCGTGCGGCGCTTATGTCCTCTCCACATAGGGGGCGCGGCTGTCGCGTTGTCGTCCTGGAGGGAAGCTCGGTCAGCGTGCGATTGGCTGAATTCTCTCAGTTTTCCCTATTCTGTCGTTCCCACCTGGCGTGCCGGCGCTTGACTTTATGCCGTAACAGTTGGTATGCATGACTGTTAATCGTGTAAATATCTGTGAAACGCCCTGCTCAACCCGCAGGTCAGAACAGGTATTTAGAATCTGGGAAAGGGGCGAAAAGGGGGCTGTTGTTACACTCAAACACATATAACTTTATTAGTTGTCCAAACAATACAGCAAAAATTTTTGAACTTAGTTGTTAGCTGAATAGACCTCACAATTTTATGCCTTAAGGACACAACCACTTAAATTTAAAAACGGCTGAAAGCCCTTAACTTAAAATTCAGACTCAAAATAGAATACTTAGAAGGCAAAAAGCCTCACGTAAATAAGTTCTATAACTTGGCTGAAGGCCCAAAACTCTAAGACTTGAAAAGCAAACAAGTTTAATTTAAAGACGGCTGACAGCCCATGATTTAAGACTGCAGATAAAATTAATTTAAAAAGAACCACAAGGCAGAAAGCCTTATCTTCAACTAGGCTGAAGGCCCCGAACAGCCTGATACTTGAAAAACAAGTACTTTAATTCAAAAACGGCTGAAATAATTTTTAGTAGGCAGAAGGCCCAAAGCTTGATCTTTAAACAATATATTACATAGCCTGAAGGCCCAAACAATCTGAGATTTAACGAATAAGGAATTTAAATTGTCAAGCAGCTGAAGGGCATTATTGAAACACAACTACAACAAATTTTCAAAAGGCAGAAGGCCCAAAGCTGTATCCTAAAAAAAATTTTAAATGAGACTGAAGGCCCAAACAATGCAAGACTTGACAAGTATGGAATTTTCGGTTTCAAAGCGGCTGAAGGCCCATTATTTAAAACACAACTAAAAGACTCAAATTCAAACCATCGGCTATAAGCAATTAAAATACACAATCAAACACCAATAAGAAAAGGCAGTAGAACCAGCGGTGCTCAGAAGTTTCCGGGGGTCGGGCTGCATTGAAATATTAACGTTCTCTTAGGGGAGACAGGTAGTCGGCCCAACTACAGGGTGATTCAAAAAGAATACCACAACTTTAAAAATGTGTATTTAATGAAAGAAACATAATATAACCTTCTGTTATACATCATTACAAAGAGTATTTAAAAAGGTTTTTTTCACTCAAAAACAAGTTCAGAGATGTTCAATATGGCCCCCCTCCAGACACACGAGCAATATCAACCCGATACTCCAACTCGTTCCACACTCTCTGTAGCATATCAGGCGTAACAGTTTGGATAGCTGCTGTTATTTCTCGTTTCAAATCATCAATGGTGGCTGGGAGAGGTGGCCGAAACACCATATCCTTAACATACCCCCATAAGAAAATATCGCAGGGGTAATATCAGGGCTTCTTGGAGGCCAGTGATGAAGTGCTCTGTCACGGGCTGCCTGGCGGCCGATCCATCGCCTCGGGTAGTTGACGTTCAGGTAGTTACGGACAGATAAGTGCCAATGTGATGGCGCTCCATCCTGCTGAAATATGAATTGTTGTGCTTCTTGTTCGAGCTGAGGGAACAGCCAATTCTCTAACATCTCCAGATACTGTAGTCCAGTTACAGTAGCACCTTCGAAGAAAAAGGGACCAAAAACTTTATTGGCTGAAATGGCGAACAAATTTACAACTAAATGAAACTTTATAGCTCCCTTAATTCGCCGACAGACAGTGCTTAGCTCTGCCTTTTGTCGTTGCAGAGTTTTAAATTCCTAAAGTTGTGGTATTCTTTTCGAATCACCCTGTATATCCGATCCGCTGGCAATCCAACCGATAAACCATCAACAGACCAATGCCCAAGTGAGTTCCGCTCCGCACTTACACCAAAATTCCACCGATGCTGAAAGCAGAGACTGTGGAACCAAACAAAACGGATCCCAGACAACCCATAAGGGGTGACGACCCGAAAACCCACGTCGTTTAATCAAACGACCGACTAACTCAGAGGCAGTACGCCGACAACACTTAATTAACTGGTCAGTGAAAATCACATAACTACACACAGCCCCACCAACATCTGCACGAAGAATAGACGATGCTCACGGCAATAACTGTGCAATAACGAGGATGAACCATGAGTCCGTGCACACAGCAAACTCAAATACACGTCGTCTAATAAGACGACCGACCAACGGTCAACCAAAGTCGTCCGCACTCAAAACATGTGTTTCGGCAACCGTCGGGCAAGTGAAGGTTATTCACACCTTCCTGACGCTGCATGTCCCACTGGTGCTACGTCGCGACTGCGCCAACCGACCAACTGCTACACTTCAGCAGGGAAACTGCACTAAAATAACTGGGCAGTCGACATCACAAGCTACAGACTATATCACAAACACCTGGACGAAAAACGCTACCAGTGGTAAAAAGCAGTCACTAGGCAGTGACGAGGACGAAGCACGAGTTGAAACACACACATCACCAACCCATAAACGATCTGCGAGCAATCACGTCGTCCAGTAAGACGACCAACCGGCGATCAACCAAGACCACTCCAACCCGACCGACTCCTGCCGTGTCCCAACCGTCGGACTGCCAGGTCCGAATTCTGCTACCAGATACGAACTCCGCTCAACACAAGACCACCGGGAAGTGATTAGAGTCCAGCAGAGATAATACGGCGGAGCATATATCGATAAGCGCTGCTGCTGCCCCTCACGAGGAGGCAAGGCTGCAACTCAGTAACACCAGTAATTGAATTAACAAAATGTGGTGGCAGTACAGTAAAAACAGAATGTAAAAAAGAGAGAGATGGCACGAACACGAGCAACGCACGGATCAATCTGTTTTTTTTTTATCTGTTTTTTTTTTTATATGTAACCAGGCCTGCTACAGATTTTGCTTCAGCTAATTGAACTTAGTTGGTTATGCTACTATTTCTGTTTGTAACAGATCAAAGAAGGCCGTAGCCGAAACTGGTAACAGTGAAGTGTAAAAGTCAGTGTGATCAAGACAGCGCCATAATATGATCACTGACTCATTTTCAGACTTTATATCTTCAATTCACATCTTTTAAGTGGGCTTCACGGAAGCCCTGCTCTCAGATGCTATCTGTTTCCTACGTTTTTGTTGATGGTAGTGTTTCAGTACATACTGTATGTGGTATGTGTAAAAACTTTCAGATAACTGAAATAGTATCACAAATCACAAGAAAATATTACAAGTACAACTGAACAGACCTGACGTCATCCTCTCCTTCGCTTCCCCCCCCCCCCTCCCCCTCACAAACTTTTCCCCTTCTCAGTCAGTCTCTCACTTTGAATCTATGCACGGGTGTTCAGTGTTTGTACGCTAAATCTGCCACTGATACCACCTGATGCACACGACCAAAGAGAAGCCCACCCTCGAGGTAATCCAGAAGGGCTTATCTTCACAGCAGCGAACGCATGATTTGATTGCAGGACAGGACAAGAGGTTTACCGAGCACGGGCGTAGATTTATAAGCTGTCACAATGTGTCAGGCTGAGTCTCTGTGCTGCAAAGAGAAGTCGTAGTTAGCTTCTGGAGTGGCTTAGCTGGAAATCACAGCCCACTGTAGTCGCGGACCTCGCTATTACCGTAATTGGATCGCTTTGGCAGGGCCTAAGCGGTCTTTCACTGCAGTGTACCGTGCAGCACGCCTTGGTATAAGAGCTGGACCAGTTATCTTGCTAGTGGTAACTTGTCTACATCTGTTCTGCTTTCAGCACATTGTCGTATCAAATTCTGAATTATTTTTTCTCACTTATTCTTCATATGTGTTAATCAAGAGGACTGGATAGTGATAGTGACACTACCAAACGGGGCACTGGAAAACAAAGAGACAGTCATCACTAAAGAAGTTTGTGGGTTGCCATTTATAGTATAAAACTCAAGTCGGTTATTGGCTCTGAGCCCCCACTAGAGGTTAATTGATGATACATCTATATATAAATAAATGACATTGTTATTTATATTCCAAGAGGACATGTATACGACGGGATATCAATGAATTTCAAAGTGAGATTTTACCCACTCAGTCGTCAGACTGCGATAAAAGTTATCTCCGTATGGAGCACCAGTAATTGGTTAGACGATTGTCTGGCTAGCAGTCACTGATTATCAGGCATAAAGGTGAAACAGTCATCTGCCTAGAAGCACACCAATCTTGAAGAACCACATCAAGAAGGCAGTGAGTCGGTTTGCAGAAATGCTGTGGAAAGCTTAACGACAAGACCCGAGCGCGAAGCCGAGTGCTAAGAAAATAAGAGAATATGATCACATCTAATTGATCATGTTGGTTGCGATGTAACCAAAATGGTTATCAGTATCATAGGACAGTCGATAGTGATATACAAAAACAAATCATTTGAACCTAACGAAAATTGATATGAAGAGAATTCCTGTTTTTCTCGTACGTGAGACATGTGTACGGCAACAGTATTGCCGGATAGTTTCATTCATATAATGAATTCCTTTCGATCTTATATTTCAGGATTACTGTCAAAAATCCATTTTTGAATGTTGGAAAACTTTTAATACATTATCCCATATTTTTTACCATGAATTGGGGATCGATAACAAGTAAAGACCTTTAACTGAATAATATGTTTTAAAGTAACGAACTCATTCGCCTAATATCAAAATCACATCACATATTATCAAAGAAACCTGTTGCACAACGTCCAAATTCAGTCAAAAGACTGTTTTGAAAAGTAATATTCTCTAGACGCAAGATGAATATATATATTTTTATAGGTAGCTGGAGAGGGCATGGGGGATTTCAAACTCACCACGCTTTATTGACTATTCATCTACAAGTTTCCTTGTGTAGTGGTAGCACATAATTTTGAAATTAGCTGCTGCTTGTATAGCATTCAAGCCAATCGGTGGCATTTCCCACATAGGAATTCCCTTAGTGATTTCACCCTCTATAGACATTACAGATTGTAGATTCACACGCTTTGGTACAGGAGTATACAGACATTGATGTGTTGTTCCACTTGGTACAAAGAAACCCTACATTTGCTAAAATTGTCTACAAACCCCTCAGTATGCCACTCTTACATGTCTTCCAGCGGCCCAAACTCTCTTTGGCGATCGATAGTGCACGTTACACATCTCCTACATTCACAACATTTGAATACATTAAGTATATCCTTGTGTTCCACGAAATGAATTCTAACATGGTTTCACCATACGTGTCAAATATTGAGAGTTTTCTGCCACACATATGACTGTCTATTGGAACACACAATACATCATACACGACTATCATCTTATTATTTGTATAGCTCATCACATAATAGGTCAAGGAAACAGTGGAAAGGCTTTGCCTTCGGGGTTCAGTCATGAAACAAACAAATAATGCCTAAAGATTTATAAACAATGGTAGAATGGCGTGTACCCTTCAACCAAATTCAGGGCGATTCCAAAGAATAGGCAATCTTGGAACGTGTTGTGAAAACGCTGCGAGATAGGTGGTGCCAAATGACCGATAGATTGCTGCTCGCACTATTTTGCCATTTAGTAGGCAGTAAATGTGAAGCAATAGAATGGTGCGCTGCGTGCCTTTGCGGTAGAAGCCTATTAGATGAGTGGTACTGCGGAAAAACCGCGTCGAGGATTTAGGCGTCATGGGGCCATGGTCGTGGTCCCTCAGCACATGCAATCAAAACCTGGGTCCATAATGTTGAAACAACCGTTCCTGCACGGAAGGAGCATTCGAGGGAGATCCCGAACCGCTTATAAAGGAGACACCAGAGAGGACAGGCCCGACGAGACGGAAGGGGAATGGGGCTCTGGGGGGAAAAATTCTCGGCGCCCAAGCCTCATGGGTGGTCCCAGCCTCTCGTCAGTTTGGACCGCAGGGAGCGAAGTTGGCGAATATCAGGCTGCCACTGTAAAATAAATTTTGTATCGTATAACAAATAAAACACTACCCCAGCTCCATGAAAACCAACTTTTCTTTTCACTTCAGCTCTGCAGTCTTATGAGTCACACACTCTAGTTGCATACAATTCTGTTTCGTTTCATCTTGAATGCACTGTACTCTATTTAGATATCATGCACTACAACCACCTAGATATGGAGTCAAGAACGCGCTTTGTTTAAATGTTGTTGGAAATTCTACCAAACCATTTATCCAACAAATATGCACGGCAGCAGCTGTGAAAGGTCGTAATTTTGTAGGTTTGCAAACAACACAAGGCATTTCTGATTCCACCACAAAGTGATTTGCAGGAAAACCGAGTGTATAGAAAATCTTTTGTATTCAAGAGTACACACAAAACAAAATATTTTTATGTGTAAAAAGCTGTCCAGGAAGAATAGTGAAAGTGAAGAAATAAAATGATGTGATGGTGTTACATTGGCCATGCTGATGCTCTGAAGTGAATAGGTAATGTTCACCTTTTGTCTTTATGCAAGAATAATTTTAACCTGTTTCAGAATAGCCATCTTACCTTGGAGCTCTTGTGTTACTTGATCTGATATTACTTCTTGATCAAACAGGTTTGGCGTTCAGAGGTTCCGCTCAGAAAATTGCAGAGACAAATAATGGAAATTTCTTCATAATATTAGAATATTTTAGTCACTATGATTCAGTTCTTGCAAGACACATTAGCAAGGTCAGAGACTGCCAAGAATCTCGAAAGAGTTTCCAAGTGCATTGTCTGTCAAGATGAATTTATTTCTAGGTGTGCCCGTTATGTCTGGGCTGTCATCTCTGGAAAGAGAGAAAACGAAAAGCATTATCCAGCTGTTGTTGTTGACACTCCTGATTCAAATCATACTGAACAAACAACATTAAAAAAAATGGCTCTGAGCGCTATGGGACTTAACGTCTGAGGTCATCAGTCCCCTAGAACTTTTAACTATTTAAACCTAACTAACCTAAGGACATCACACACATCCATGCCCGAGGCAGGACTCGAACCTGCCACCGTAGCAGTCACGCGGTTCCAGACTGAAGCGCCTAGAACCGCTCGTCCACAGCGGCCGGCAACAAACAACATTTATTCTACACTCTATTTGCTTCAGTAAGGAAATTGATAAGAAATAAAAGGGTAGTTTTTGGAATTCGTAGATTGTAACCAGAAAACAAGATTTGCTATTGCACATTTAGTTCAATCAATAATTTTAAAACACTATTCCTCCTGTTATCACTGAATGCTGTGGACAAGATTATACTAGCGGAAGTAAAGTTAAATAATGTATCCTCGAAGTCTTTCGTCATGAATGAGGTCATCATTCGTATTTAAGTGAGAAACCGTAGCAGCCCCGGCAGTAAGTGAACTCCTGATGACGATGACGGAGATGGTCATCGAGAGCTCAAGGATTTTATTCGAACTTGACGCAGCTTGAAAACCTAGAACGTTTTATTCAAAGTAAAATAATATTAGACGGTCCTTTACACGAGCTCAGACATATTTTCTTCTGTGAAATCCTAATGCAAAATGTTCTCTACGTGCTTGCCATAGGACTATGTGGTATAAAAAGTGCTTTTTTACTACCTGTTCAGTAGCAGTCCACAACGCTAGAAGATTCTGAAACAATATTTTGGAATATCTTTATATTCCATGTACGATGCCCGCAGGAATGCTTGGGTTGAAGTTGTAATATCCATTGCAGCTCACTTGGATAAGCTTGCCGTTGATGTTTCTCATCTCCGACGCGTTCTGTGTTATGAAGTGTTACTAATTATTTGAGATCATTCAGTTGTTTTACCATCGCATGTATTTAGCTAAAGTTGTTGTCACGAATTGACTACTGAAGCAAATTACTACAAGCTCGACACACTATCATTGATGCTCAGGTAAGAGAAACACTGAGAGGTATTAAGTGACTTAAAATATCTCCTTGGAAACCGAGAGATCAACCATTTCCTGAAAGAAAGGCTAGCAAAGTACCAATGACAGTGTTGTTCGCAAGTAGAGTATAACGTGCTACCTGTTGCACGACTAATAGTGGTTTACATGAGAGGGTACTAATGTCTATTTACTGAATTGTGTTGGCACGCCAGGAAACGAGTGGGGAATGAACACACCACATTCCAAGATTACTGGCAGTCAGCGACTGCGGAAGGGAAAGCGACGCTTTGTGGGCGGCGGAATGGGTTCTTCACTTGGCTCAGTGGGTGAGGTGTGAGAGAAACGTTGGTGGTTCCACTAACAATCATTTATTGAGACATAAGATCCTTTAAACAAACAGAGTAAGGCAATGTGTGTTAACTAGCTCAGTTCCTAGCGGCAGCGGAGCTGCGGAGTCGTAGCGTGCATGTTGCCGGCGACCGCTAATACGGCGACGGCTCCTGTTGCAGCGGCTCCAGTACCTGCGATTTAGTGCGACGGCGGCGCGATCCTCTCATTGTGAATTCTCTCGCTGCGTTATTAACAAGAGGCTACGGCGTGGTGCGGAGTGCTCCGTCCCAGAATCGAACCAGCAATCCACAAGTTCGATATCGTATGGCGGAGTCATCAACCTTTAGTTCCACAGGTGACCCATTTGGGAAGGCCGCAGTCCCTTCGTCCTCACCAGCAACCTGGTAAGTGCCAGACGAACTTCTTTCTGGTAGCATCTGAGTTGCCCTATCAGCGCAGTATCGACATCTTCTTCTGTCAAGTTGCGTAGCGGCTAAGTCGTTGTGCGAAGTATGACGTTCACTGACTAACCATCGGTCGTCCGTCTAGGTGACGTTTCTTCGTGTCTTCTTTGTCCTCTAGGAGGAACTCCTCCTGCCCCTTTGTTTGAGGTATTTATTCAGTGTTTTTGCCAATGTTGCGAACTTTCTATGGCGACAACTGACTCTTTGGTCGTGGATCTACGCTTCTCAAGTTGGCCGGAAACGTGACAAGTGTCGACACACATGCGGTTTTCCTCGTTCGACTGCTGCCGTTTCCGAGTATTGTAGCTTAATGTGTCAAAATCTCTAAAATGCTCACTTAACTTTTAATAAGTCTTTACTTTACATATTTTTACGCTTTGAACAACCATAGATAACACATAGTTACCACACACAATTAATATACACCCTACATTCCTCCCCCGTCCAGAAAAATTCGTCCTCGAATTTTCTCCTATGTCCATCTACAAACGACTAACAAACTAGAGACAAAAACGCAGTGGTCAACTTAATCTGTCAGGAAAATTATACAATACATTTACTCTGTAATAGAATGAAGTACATGTACACCAAGAAAACTTCTGAAACTAATATTAGAAATATGGTAGAATGACAATGAATAGCAATAGAATGAAGTAGCAAGCAACAGTTACCTCTACATGCGTCTTAGCAGTACATGTGTACGCTCAAGATATTTGTAGCCATTCAACTGGAATTTGATGTAGTGGTATGTTATTGTTTGTCTTGGGTTTTCGTCTGACACACAGAAAAACTGTGCAAAGTATAATTATGAACAAGAATGTTCCAGAAATATCTATGTCCAATATCATAATTCGCTTTTTGTGTTCCTCTTTCAACTGTGTGATACGCTGCATTATAGTATTGATACCAATCTTGCCTTACCGTACAGTGATAAGAATATCTAATGACTGCAGGATGGAGGAATCCAGGAAGTTGTTTACGTAAGACAAATTCTGAGGTGCCAATAGTTGCGTGGATATTTACGGCCACTAAATTAATGGGTAATGGAATTTCAAGCCTGAGAAGAACATAATGTGTGTATAATATCGAAAGTAGGAAACATAATTCTAATTGTTCGGCAAAATAAAAATTATTTTGAAATTTGTATAACCTAGATACCTTTATCAGTACATTCTACTGAAGGACTCATACTTGTTTAAGCACACGGTGTTCAATCATATGTCGCTACATGCTCTTATTTAAAACCCAGAATTCCCCTTCACATGTTTTGCTAATTTTCTTTTCTGTACCTCATTACCTGTTAGCACATTATCGCTAGAATCGGTAAAATGCAAAGCTTATCTACATTTGAATTAGTGTGGTAGGTTTTGTATTGTGGATGCAAAATTGACTGCGAGCGGCCGATTGCGTGTTCTATGTTGATTAATCAGCGGTCTTCTATTTCCGCGGTCCAGCACGCTACAGTTGGTGGCATTACATCTATTACTCACTTAAAAATTTTCAGCCGGCTTGCATGAACAATAGTTGCTCTGTGAGTAACTGTAATTTGATGGTAACTGGTGATGTGTTTCCGACAACATGGCAATGACCCTGGTAATATGTAACAAATCTTTTCGTCTTTCATTTAGCAACGTAGGGAGTGGATTGGAAAACCCATTGTCCAATTCTGAAATCCGGTAACTTAGCCCTACTTCGCTTGCCGTTCTACAATATTTGCTTTCTGTTATTCTAATGCTCTAGTATTTGCTTTCTGTCCCATTTTCCTCACGTCCTTAATGATTCAAGGAAATTCCCTAACTACTTCTCCATTGCTTTCTTCTTTGGGCTGAATGACATCGAATGGCTATGGCATCTTCTTTCCATAAAAATCTTCATAAGACGAGCTGCCCGTTCCTTGTGTTTTGGTATTGTAAGTGCTTACACAGTATAGAATGACGATATCCCAACTGTTGTATTGGTTGTTGATAAAATAACTAAGCATTTTCCCTATAGTGCAGTGGACCCTTTCCGTCCGTCCGTTTGCGTGTGGTTGTAATGGGGTATCGCGTAATTTAAGTACTTTCTCCAAGCGGCAAAGTTGCTTCACGAGGTCGGACATGAAATTACTTTTTTGGTCAGTTGTAAATGATTCTGGTACGCTGAATTTTAAAATCCAATTACTTACCATCGCCTGCACAATTGTGTTTGCTTGTTGGTCAGGTAGGCTTACCATGGTTAGATGAGACATGATGTATAATCGTTAGTACGTATCTATTCCCAGCTGGTGTTTTATTAACGGGTCTACTCATGTCCATTCTTGCTATTAGAAATGGACGTGACACTTCTGGGAGTCTTTGTAACGGTGTACGTTGACGGCTTACTGGGCACTCGGTATGCAATTGTGCACATATTGTGCCACATCGTGATTTCTTGTCTCGCACCAGAAACGTTCAGCAACACGTCTTACAGTAGTTCTTTGACCACCGTGACCAGAAAGAAGGTTATCATGCGTCTCTTGCATGACTTCCTGTCTAAGGTGTTTGGGAACGACGATTCTCGGTCCGAGCGTAGTTATTCCACACAAGACCCTGTCCTTTAGGCAAAACTGCCGTTGTATTGCATATCTTTTGCATTCTGCATCTGAAGCCTACGTCTTTTGCCATTCTTCTGCATTGCGACCTACTGACTCTAATACTGCTACCTTTCTGCTAAGACAATCTGCCTTAGAATGTTTCTTCCCCGGTTTATGAATTACTTTAAAATCCATTTTGGAGAGGCATAGGGACCAGTATGTCAAACGACGTGATGGATCTTTTAGCCCAAGTAAGCATTTGAGAGCAGTATAGTCCATGATTATCTTGAATTTATTCCCAAAGAGATAACACCTGAACTATTTTATTCCATAAATGACACTCAGTAACTCCTTTTCCTGTGGAGTAACTCTTTCTTGCTGTATTTAATTGTCTGGTTGCAAAAGCTATTGGATGTTCTGCACCGTTAATGGTTTGACCCAAAACAGCTCCGATAGCTAGTCCAGATGCATCGCAGGACAGGATGAATTCTTTGCTGAAGTCTGGGTAGATTAATATAGTAATGTGTGTTAATTTGTATTTCAGTGTTTCAAATGTTGTGTCGCATTATGTTCAACAGTGAAATTTAGTACCTTTTTTCAATAACTGCGTGAGAAGTCATCATATTTTTGCATAGCAGTTTACAAATTTTCGGTAATAATTTTAGAGTTCTAGAAACTGCTGTACTTGCTTGTTAGATGGCAGCATTGGAATACTCTTCAACTGCGGTGGATCGGTTTTGATTCAATGTTCTCTGATATCACAGCCTAAATACTTCACTTCCTTTAATGCGATGTGACAGTTTTCCAAATTTAGTGTTAATTTAGTGTTCCTGAGACGTTGCAAAACTTCTCGTAAGCGAATCGCATGCTCCTTGATGTGTTTTGAAAATACGATACGTCATCGAGGTATATCATGCATTGACGAGATCTTAATCCAAATAACACACCATGTAGTAATATTTGGAATGTTGTCGAGGTTTTAACCCAAGGAACACACCATCTAGTAATCCTTGAAATGTTGCGTGGGTATTCTTTCATCCAAATGGCATCCTTAAGAATTGTCAATGACCTGAAGTGGTGGAGAAAGCAGTTTTAGGTCTGTCGTCTGGTACAACTTTTATTTGTTGGTACCCGCTCCTCGAGTCAGTTGTGGAGAAATATGTACTGTTGTCGAGATGTTCAATAGTATCTAGGACATTCGGTAATGGATACACGTCCAAAATTGTTTTCTAATTGAAATTCCTGTAATCACAATAGAATGTAAATCGTATTGCAACGTCAGCAGATTCCTTTGGCACAATTACGACACTTGCACTATATGTCTAATCCGAATACTCTATTACACCATGCTTCAGTTGCTGATCTACGAATTCATCAATTAATGGTTGTAACTGACGAGGAACTCTGTATGGTCTCCTATACACTGGGGTGTTATGTCTCGTTGGAATCCTGTGTTGTGTGATGTTCGTTGATGGCAGCGGTCCATGTGAACCAAACAGATCCTGAAACTCGTCCAACGCTGCATCTATCATATCCCGTTCGTTTGATTACCTTACGGCGTTACCTTATGGCGCAATGCAGTTTTGTGGGCGGCTTATTTGTTACCATTGTCTACATATGAACAATCAAAATCATCATCCTCTGACGCACTTATGTTATCTGTTAACATTTCTTTTGTAACTACTTGTCTTCTGTCCCAAAATTATCTATCTGCACCGGTACCTTGTGTACTCCATTAGTTGTTGCGGCACGAACTATACTCCTGCCCATAAAACAATGTGCTGTGTCTAAATCATCATTGTCCTCTAATGGTTCCACGATGCACAGTGTGTTTGCGTGTAAAGCAGCATTAATGTCCACCCAAAGTGGCTTTCCTGTACCGATTGGTAATTTATCCCGCGAATCTAGCTTATAAAGGACATTGGTTGGTCTTTAGTTGATTCCTCTATCCGGAGAGACGGGTCTTGCAGCATAGTGTCCTTGGCAGCTGTGTCACCTAATGGAACCATTGTACTGCTACGCTTCACTGTTTGCTGCGTTAGGTTGATTTAGGATATCTACCCATAGGTTAGCGTTATATTCATCGCTTACCCTTGATACAACTTTGACAACCTCCTGGAATCTTACACCCTCATCTGACGTAGAGCCTACTGAACGAATGTCACCTCCGCCTATAACACTTACCTTATACCTTGGAGGGTCGAATCTCGTAACCATAGTGCATTGTTTACTTATGACTGACACGTCAGCCCCAGTGTCGACTTATAGTCTGCGTATTTTGTCATTAATAGTGCCTGATAACCAACACTACACCTTTGCATGCGCTCTAGCAGAATGGAATTTTAATGGGAACCGCTGGCTGCGGTTTAGGGAATCCTGTTCCTGTTCAACGGACCCCTGCTAGAAAATTTCCCTGTACTGCTGCACTCACAATATGTATGACCCACCCTTTGACAATTTGTACACTGTGGATGGCGTCAGTTTTACGCGATGTATCCCTGTCGATTGCAACTGAAACAACGAACCCCTGTGGAAAATGCATTTTTTCTTTCCTTGCATCTCGTCGAGGCGTCTGTTTCTTCTTATGGTGTAGCAATGTTCACTACATCAATTAAATTCTTAGGAAATATTGCCCTAACATGGTGCGATGTTTATGGTTGCTATCCTCGCAAAAAAGTATCTAAGGCCCTATTCCCCGCTTCTTCTAGTATATACTTATTGACTTCATCACTGGCTGACAATTGGTGTTAGTATTAGCTTCTCGTATTCTATCCAAAAAGCTTTCTATTGTTTCGTTGTGCCTTTGGGTGTGGTGCTCAACTGCTCCCTATAAAAACGGCAACTGTTCTGCTATTTAAACCTATAGAGCAAACCTTATTTCAATTATTAAAAAATTAATGCATTTTGTAACTCCTCGTGATATAGTATTTGCGCCTTAGCTTCCCAGATTAACTGTAACTTTGTCATTTGCTACATCTGTTCATCTGACCAGGGACCAAGTTTCGCAGCTGCTAACAAATCAGCAACAAATGCCTGTATATCCTCGCCTGGCTTCCCAGAGAAGGGAGTCACAAGGGTGGGTGATGATCAAGTATGGGAGGGGTTGTACTAGATGTCAACATATGCCCGGATAACCAATTCAACAGTTCGTTGTTATCGGACCTCAATTGGGCTACCTGATTAAGTACACTCTGAATGGCCTCGAGAGTAGAAACTCTTTGTATCTTACTGTCTATCAGTATAATGCTTTCCTGTTTAACAAATGGTTATTCTCCCAAATACACTTGCTGTGGCCACAAGAACATAGACTCAGCTATACAACAAGAAACAACAGGAATTTAATTGCAATTCCGAACAAAATAACAAGAACATCTAGTATCATCCAAAAAGAAATTGTCTAGTGTCATATTTCTTTGAAAGAACGAGAGCTGTACATCGTTTGTTTTTTGCACCGCGAAAGCGTTACTTGAAAAAGGAAAACATGTGGAATCAATTTGTACTCACCAGTTACTAAAATACTGTCCACTGGCTGCAATTTGTCGTTTGCTGTGTGTGTGTGGTTTGTTCGCGGCCCGTTGCTGGCGATGGCGACATGGATTTATTGTATCACAAATTCCCTACCATGTACACCTCACAATATAGCCAGGGTTATATGACACCAAATGTAGTGGGTCGGGATTTAGTGACACTAGGTACTGAGCTTCAGTAACAGAGAGGCGCAAAGGTCATTATTTTGTCAGGAATGGCGGGAGGGAAAGCGACGCTTTGTGGGCGGTGGAATGGGTTCTTTACTTGGTTCGGTGGGTGAGATGAGAGAGAAAAATGCTTCCACCAACAGTCCTTTATTGAGACATAAGACCTTTTAAACACCCCTCTGAAGATGTCCAGCGTAGCTCTGGATGAAACGTTAGGAGCTGAAGAGTTTCATGGACCACGACCTTACATCCCGGAAGGTTTACCAGAAAATATGTCATCCGGTCGTGAAAGCCTTCATACTATAATCAGATTAATACAATGTGTTTTGACTAGCGTATCTCCTCGCGGCAGTGTGGTAGCGTGCGGATTTCGGTGACTTCTGATACTGCGACGGCTCGTGTTGCAGCGACGCGCCAGCGGCGAATTCTTCAATTCAGTCCCGTACCCGCGATTCAGTGCGACGGTGGCGCGATCTTCGCCTTCTGAATTCCCAGGTTGGGTTATTAACAAGCGGCTATGGCGTGGCGCGGAGTGTTCGGCGTCCTCCGGTGGAGTTCATCAACCTCTAGGTTCACCGGTGACCCATCTGCTGAGGTCGCTGTCTCTTCGTCCTCACCAATCACCTGAATATGTACCACACGAACTTCTTCCTGGTAACATCTGGGATGGCTTCTTCTGCGTGGCCCTATTGGTGCGATAGCGACGTCTTCTTCTGTCGAGCAACGTAACAGCTAAGTCATTGCAGCGAATTATGATGTGCACCGACTAACCATCGGTCCATCCGTCCAGGCGACATTTCTTCGTGTCTTCTTGAAACTCTCTAAGGACCTCCTCCTGCCTCTTTGTCGGAGATATTTATTCGGTATTTTTGTCAATGTAGCAAAGTTTGTAGGGCGTTGACTGACTGTTCGGTCGGTGATCTACGTTTCTCATATTGGGCAGAAGCGAGACCGATGTCGACACCCACGCCGGCTTTCCATTGTTTTACGTCTATGCTGGTGTGGTCGAGCATTACCCTGTCGTCCCCCTCCGCATAACCAGATACGTGACGCACGTTGAGTTCAGTAGGCTGACAGTTGCTGATGTGCAAACTGCTCTGGTAGTTGTTCTCCTTGGAAGCATTGCCCGTCTGCTCGGTTGTCGATCTGTCGAAGTGCTGACTGCTGCTGAGCAAACTCCGCTGGTAATCGCTTTCTCGGTTTGGGCAGAAATGTGACCAGTGTCGACACATGTGCCGGTTCTCCTTGTTCGACTGCTGCCGCTTCCGAATATTGTAGCTTAACGTGTCGAAGTCTTTAAAATGTTCACTTAACTTGTAATAAGTCTTTACTTTGCGTATTTTTCTGTTTTGAACAACCACAAGTAATACATAATTATTACCCACCCTACTGTATAATATTTAGCCTTTTGCTCTAAAGCGGAGTGAAAATAAACTAATTTAGAAAAACCAAATGAAATCGAGTATACATACAGTTTACAATCACTGGTTACTGAGTAGCTTTTCAGGCCGAGCTATAAGTTTGTCAGTCATATCAGTTTTCTCCCTTGGCGCGTAGGTCATGTTTGAGCTGTCATCCGGTTTCCTAGCTGTGTTGATCTTGGGTTCCTGTTGACTGTCTTTGTCACCACTTTTCAAATCAGTTTATTATTATTGTTTCAGTCTTCTGCTCCAGAAAAGTGTCATAGTACTAGTATTCTTTCCGAAACACTTAACCTTTCTCATTTCTTCATGATTCATCTGATTGGGATGTTTTATCTTTCAAAGCCGCAGTGGGACACTAAAGATATGGTTTGTGACTAGTTTTTGTCTTACTACATTCCAAATAATTCTAATGAATGTTATACAAGATGTACCATAATGGCTATCACTAGTTTCCTGAAACAATAGAGTGCATGAAATTTAACATTTTTCTTAGTAAAGAAGCATCCAGTGATGCCTTGTTTTGAACTTGCACTGGAATATAATAAAAATGCTGGATGTACTTCACTGCAAAACAAGTGTGAAATTTAGAGCATTATCTTAACAAGGGCACATCAAGCAGATGTGGTACTGTTTCTTTCTATGAAATTATTATGATTAACTACAATTAAAACTGCAGATATGTTTATCAATACAATTTAAATTTGTAGGTGGGGCAGTATACCCTAATTCAGACTCAAAAAGTATGTGGAAAGAAGAAATAAAAATACACGTAGGAAAACAATTACCTACTGGAGGCACTAAATTCAATTTGTGTCAGTTCTGTAGTTAGGAAGCCTGTCTTTCCCCACTTTCGTAGAAAACAGTGTTACAGAAGTTAACCGAACGAGGTGGCGCAATGGCTAGCACACTGGACTCGCATTCGGGAGGACGACGTTTCAATCTCGCGTCCGGCCATTCTGATTCAGCTTCTCTGTGATTTCCCTAAATCGCTCCTGTAAAATGCCGTGATGGTTCCATTGAAAGGACAGTGCCGACTTCCTTCCCTAACCTTCCCTAATCCGATGAGACCGATGACCTCGCTGTCTGGTCTCCTCCCAGAAACAACTCAACCCAACTATAGTGCCACAGAAGTTATTCCGTAACCAACAACAACAAATTAACTTCAGGAGATCCTTTTTCACGCTAAGAAAAATAACTGAAGCAAAAGAATCCAAAATCGGAGTGATGAGCACTGGATTTTGTACAGAAAACGAAGCATTAGCAGACAACATATTGTTGATAAGTAATGTTTACATTCCTGTCCTCTACCACAGTAGAAAATTAGGAACGCGAATGTTCACATGTTCTGCAGTACAGGATAACTTAATAGGGGCTCAATGATACAATGATACACGCGTGTATACTATCGATTTCTCTGAGTAAAACTATTGCACCACGAACAACTGTTAATTCACTCGAGTTCCGCTGGCAGTATCTCGTCCAACGTACAATACCGGAGTATAGCACAGAGGAAAAATGCTCCCGTCGGAACACACAAAAGACAGGTTTGTAATTGTCTTAAAGACCGACAGAAAAGCAGGGAACGAGTTGCCTCAGTCTTATTCCGCATTCATCACCAGAATGTTGACGTATGAACATATTCCCGCTCTTTTAACACTTAATATTCTAAATTATATTACCCAGTCTTTATTTGTAGTGAAGCCTTCATTCTCAGCATCTCCCTTTCGCTGTCACTCTCTATGTCTCTCTCTAACAGTCTCACTTTCCTTCCTTTGATTTACAGTACATTCCATTGGTTCTGTCTGCTCTGTCACTTACACTGCATCTTTTCGTCTTTCTTTGCCACTGCCACTGTCTTCTCACTACCTCAGTAGCCCAAAAAATTTGATGCATCCAAGTCATTTTTTGCCCTATACCCCCGTATTTAAAATTTTAGTCTGGTCCAAAATGCGTCCTCTACTGTAGCTACATGTTAAAGTTCACTGGTCTGGGAGGGTCCAGACACCCCCCCCCCCCCCCCTCGTCATGTTGTCTACCCGTCTCTGTTTTTCAGTTTTTCATTTACACTTTCTTCTCTCTCTTTCCTCCCCGCCGCTTCTGTGTTTCTGCACCTCTCTTCCCCTTTTACTGACAGTGTGTCTCACTGACCAAAACCATAAATAACTATTCCTATTTTTAAAGAAATTTCCGCCATTTGACTGTTAATTGTTCACTTGTTTTACACAGTCATCATTTCGGCTTTATACCCATTCTCAAGTTAATTTTGGAATGATAAAATATGCCTGACCTATTTGCGACTTTCCATCGTCGAAATATCATATTTCTGGTCATATAAGATAAGTTGTTGCATTGCAAGGCGTTAGTACATATCTAAGATACAATCATGACAGACATTGTACAAAGTGAAAAACCACAGTTGGTCTATAAGCCCAGAAATATATTTTTTCGACGATGACTAGTCACAGACAGGTCAGACATACTTTTTGTTTCAACATGCATTTCAGAATCCCTTAAAGGCGAAATCATTGTTTTGTAAAATAAATGAACAAACAACCAAATGACGGTGATTTGTTTCAAAGAATTCTACATTAATGTGGTCCCCCACAAAGAAAAGGTCATTGATATCTCCTCTCTCTTTTGCTGCAACCATATCCCATCCTCTGTCAACGACAGTTTCTCTCTCCCCGCAATCACTCTCGTTTTTCTTCCCCCAACACTACCACTCTGCCACTTTCTTACGGGACAAAGAAAGCACAAATGTATTCGCATGTAAAAATTTTTGGTGAGGTACGCGGATGAGGATAGAACTAGGTGGTTCGCCAATTTTCTATCCCTCTGTTCAAGAGGAACATATTCGCCTTCTTGTTCTCTGACTGGAGCATTTTTCCGCTGCTTCGCTTCTTTTGCTTGTTACAGTAGCGTATGAAGCTTGTATAAAACGAATCTTATAGATCAGTGATGTTTTGACAGATTATTTATGTACTTCAACTCATTTATACACTTTGACATATATAAACAACAAATAAGTACGCATAATATAAGGCTGATGTACACTACTATGGTTCAAATGGCTCTGAGCACTATGGGACTTAACATCTTAGGTCATCAGTCCCCTAGGACATAGAACTACTTAAACCTAACTAACCTAAGGACATCACACACATCCATGCCCGAGGCAGGATTCGAACCTGCGACCGTAGCAGTCTCGCGGTTCCGGACTGTAGCGCCTAGAACCGCACGGCCACCGCGGCCATCTGTACACTACTGGCCATTAAAATTGCTACACCAAGAAGAAACGCCGACGATAAACGGGTACTCATTGGACAAATATATTTTACTAGAACTGATATGTGATTACATTTTCACGCAATTTGGGTGCATAGATCTTGATAAATCAGTACCCAGAACAACCACCTCTGGTCGTAATAACGGCCTTGATACGCCCGGGCATTGAGTCAAACAGAGCTTGGATGGCGTGTACAGGTACAGTTGCCTATGCAGCTTCAACACGATACCACAGTTCATCCAGAGTAGTGACTGGCGTATTGTGACGAGCCAGTTGCTCGGGCACCATCGACCAGACGTTTTCAGTTGGTGAGAGATCTGTACTGGACAGGGCAGCAGTCTGTATCCAGCAAGGCCCGTAGAGGACCTGCAACATGCGGTCGTGCATTATCCTGCTGAAATGTAGCGTTTCACAGGGATCGAATTAAGGGTAGAGCGACGGGTCGTAACACATCTGAAATGTAACGTCCACTGTTCTAAGTGCCGTCAATGCGAACAAGAGGTGACCGATATGTGTAACCAATGGCACGCCATACCATCACGCCGTGTGATACGCCAATATGGCGATGACGAATACACGCTTCCACTGTGCGTTCACCGAGATGTCGCCAAACACAGATGCGACCATCATGATGCTGTAAACAGAACCTGAATTCAACAGAAAAAATGACGTTTTGCCATTCGTGCACCCAGGTTCGTCGTTGAGTACACCGTCGCAGGCGCTCCCGTCTGTGATGCAGCGTCAAGGGTAACAGCAGCCATGGTCTCCGAGCTGATAGTCCATGCTGCTGTAAACGTCGTCGAACTGTTCGTGCAAATGGTTGTTGTGTTGCAACCGTCCCCATCTGTTGTCTCAGGGAACGAGACGTGGCTCACGATCCGTTACAGCCATGCGGATAAGATGTCTGTTATATCGACTGCTAGTGATACGAGGCCGTTGGGATCCAGCACGGCGTTCCGTATTGCCCACCTGAACCCACCGATTCCATATTCTGCTAACAGTCCTTGGATCTCGACCAACGCGAGCAGCAATGTCGTAATAAGATAAACCGCAATCGCGATAGGCTACAATCCGACCTTTATCAAGTCGGAAACGTGATGGTACGCATTTCTCCTCCTTACACGAGGCATCACAACAACGTTTCACCAGGCAATGCCGGTCAACTGCTGTTTGAGAAATTGGTTGGAAACTTTCCTCATGTCAGCACGTTGTAGGTGTCGCCACCGGCGCCAATCTTGTGTGAATGCTCTGAAAAGCTAATCATTTGGATATCACAGCATCTTCTTCCTGTCGGTTAAATTTCGCTCTGTAGCACATCATCTTCGTGGTGTAGCAATTTTAATGGCCAGTAGTGTACAAACGTTTGATTTTTTTTTTCTCAGTACTTCGCTCATTGACTGCAATTCACCGAATATCCCCAGCTTATGATTTGTCTCATAAAAGATAACAATGTATTTCCAAATATTTAACTGAATTTTCAGTGTTTCCTGTTTTACATAACTTTTGGCTGCCATTCTCCTTTCAGGTATATTAAGACCAGTTTTAGCGGATTTTATTGTTACTGCAGTACCACTATGGGCCCATCTGTATAGGCGTGAAATATCCATGATACCGAGACAGCGAACAATGAAGTTTTATTTGTGAAAAAATACCAAAAAGTAGTCCTGTGTCCTCAGAGCCCTTCGGTTACCCTAGATTCATTGTCATGCGCCCACATCGACAGCTGAAACTACATTTATGCATCAGAACGGTTATTGCTTGCATATTTTACAACAATTTAGAACCTCTTGATCATAGTAATGGATAATAATAACGAAAAAAAATCGACATACCCAGAGAATATTATTTTAATAATGTATGGTAAAATTTTCGACATCTCCATGAATAGGAACTGTAGAAGTGTCCATTCCTACAATTACTACTTTCTCAGGAATCGCACATGAACAAATGGTGCTTTTATATACCACCTGAGGTCCATGCTAGGTACACATAATGAAAAGGAACCAAACGATTGCTCAACTTCCCTGGTCAGGACAAAACAAGTTATGTTTAAATTTTGACTCTGTGCTATCGGAAAGCTACTGTATCCAAATTTCTCCGATTGGTATACGAGTGGTCACTAAGCCGAGGGCTATCTGACACACTTGGGCCCTTGTTCATGCAATCAGTAGAACTCCAAATATGACCCCCTTATAAATTGCATTTTCAGGCTTGATTTTGGAACACACAAGCGCCGCTCACACCGATTGCATTTGTGGAAAGCTGTTATGTGTTTTCTACGAAATTATATTTATTCCACATTCCTCCTCAATGAATGTTTCTTTGTATGTCTTCAATATTCCCCTGAATCATGTTATGTTTAAATCACGTCAAACCTGGATTAAAATAAAAAAATGGGTTGCTATGTTTGGAAAAGAAGTGCAGTGACACATTCTGTCCGGACCCAGTTCTGGCTCTCAGCGGCACTGTTCGATGGTGTGCGATTGCTTTCGTAATAATCCTGCAGCATTTCGTCAGAATCCCACACAGAGTCTCTACAGGTGCATCTTTTGAGTGTTCAGCGAATACTGAAAGTAGATTTGAAGTTATACCTGTACAAGCTTCAGATCGTTCAGCAACTTTAGTCTAATTATCTGCTAATGCGTAGGGAGAATGGTGAACGCTTGTGGGCAAACGTGCACGATGACGACAACTTCATTAACAACCTGTGAATGTCGGATGAAGTTCACACACACACACCACAGTGGCTTTGTCAACAGACAGAATTTTCGTTATTAGTCTCTGCAAAATCCACGTCAGATACACAAGCATTCATTGCACAGCAATAACGTTACTGTCAGCGAGTGCTGTTATAACCACCTGCTGTTTTGAAGATGATGACGGGTGCGCAACCATTGTCACGTTTCTTCGGTATGTTTCCATGATGGAGAGTTTTGTTGCGCATGAACTGCCCCACTCTCCTGCCCACAGTTGGTTTCAACATGACGGAGCAATAGCACACACGGCATGGATATCGATGGAAGCTGTGTGACGATTGTTTGGCAACCGTGTCATTTCAAGGCTCGGTGACACTGCGTGGCCCCGAAGATCCCAGGATTCGTATTAAAAAGTCAGGTCGAACCACGCATGGCGTTCCTATCAGGCTGCGGGAAAGTCTGCGCCGAAGGGGAGCTCATCCGTCTAATGTCATGTTGAAGAAATAAAAATGCTTGTAACATTCAATAATGGCATATTCTCTACTATACAGTGATATTCATACATGTGTCTAAAGTAATTGCGCTGATCCATTAATCTCCATTCCAAAATCAGCCGTTCTATTGCGCCACCCTGTATATAGGGATCAGTGTACTCCTGCCTCTTGGGATTTGCATTCAGTATTTATGTTTCTCTTTGTCTCAAAAGGTTTAAAGAAAATACAGTGTGCTTCATAGCGAAGAAAATTCGATAGCTGAGAATCTTGCATATTAAGATGGAGAAAGCAGTAGTTAGAATTTAATGGTTTGGTGTGGTACGACAGCAAAACATTCAGTGTATCATATGTCGTACAAACATAATCTGAACCAGTATGGTAAAATCTGAAAAGATGATTCAGAAAACCAGTATTGTGGCAGACCACGTTGAAACTGTTTGATGATGGCCGAAAACATTACTGACAGAAGCACTGTAAAACATTCATGAACAGTTTGGGTGTCAGACTCACAACACACCAGTCACCAACGCCAGGGATAAGAAATGTTTTACGGTTTGGCTTTCCAAGTACCTAAATTTTATAATACCTTACAGCTATTTTAGTGATTGCACCAGCAAAATTCACCATCGCGTTCACTACCTGATGAGTGGACTCTATAAAGGTGAATGAGAAGTCGGCAGCGGGAAATGTTACAACGCCAAAAATAGATCGCGAAGCGTAGTTTAGCTGAACAAGAATTGAGTGGAATATACGAAATAAATATTATAAAAGCATATCCAGCTATCTTTCGGTTGGTGTGGTTGGAAATTCAGTCGATGTAGCGCAGAATATGCTGGTGAGGACTGAAGTTTTTAAAGACTTGATCTCAATGCTTGAGGAACAAATTTAATTAGACTGCAAAGTAAATCCTTCTTTAAGGAATGAGCCGATCATGAGTGTACATTAGGCGAGGAGATTGATATATGCCGGAGAATTCAGGTGTGAAGTCTCATTAGAAAGCGTACACCGTCTACAAACAAAAATCCGTTTGAATGAAAGAATTGATGTAAATGAAACATTCGTTTAAACGCAGTTGTGTCAGATTATTTGTCCTGATTTTTTTAAAAAAGCGAAAAAAGGGGGAGGGGTTTTTTCGATAAGATCTGCAGAAAAATGGACTATGTATTTTCTCGTTTTTTTTTCTTTTTTTTAAACACCGTTTCCCCACATTCCACATGATTTTAATACTGACAAGCCACTTTGTCTTTTGCGGATATTTTAACAGCATAAGAGCGAACCTCTCTGAAGCCAGTTTAACCGAACAAAACTTTTCGCTTCAAGGATATCTGTCAAATTTAGTACCACCGAAATATTTGAAACTGGTAGTTGATTTGAGGACTATCAAGCTGTTCATCTGGTTTAAAAGCAGTACCAGTTTAGTGTGTCGATAAGAAATTCATCATTACAATCCGACAGGAATAAAGGTTATCTCGCCCCTGACAAATGCAACTGTGCATAATCTCCTTTCCTTAGAGGATATATCCAGTTTTTCTTCCTCTCTCATGGTCACGTACAACCATTTCTCTCTCAGTTCAAGTAGTCATTAGTTAAGCGTCTGTTGACATATACAAGGGAAAATAAATCTCAAAACGCACACACACACACACACACACACACACACACAGAGAGAGAGAGAGAGAGAGAGAGAGAGAGAGAGAGAGAGTCTGAAGCTGTAAAGGCCAACAACAACCTTGCTTGTGTCTGACGGACTGTCAGCCAGCTAGCGAATCGCTGTGCTGAAATGAGCGGCGGCGAGCTCCAAAGTGCTGACTAGAGGGGAGCCGGGTAATTCCCGGGCGCCGGCCATGAGTCAGCGGCCAGCGGGAGGTACCTGCGCCAACTTTACGCCGTCTGCCACCTGCTGCCTAATGGTCAACCGCCGGTGGGACGCACGAGATAAATACAGCAGCACCTCGGCCGGCCTTATCTGCAGATAAACGGGTTAATGGGCTGAGGTCGGCGCAGATAGCGCGCAGTGCGCATGAGCGTTCTCCCCACACCGCCGGGCGCACAGTGTTATGTAGCCCAGCAGGGGAAGGCGCATGCTGCGGCAGCAGCAACGGCTTCTCAGCCTACGTAACGGGAGAGTGGGCGCCTTAACGCGTCATCAGACAGGAACGTGACATCGAGCGTGAAGAGTGACGGACGCATCTCCTGGTATTAGAGCAGAGACTTTGAAAATCGTCGATACACGTTTGGTTTATACAGCCCTCCATGTTAGTCTATAGCAGGGCTTCCCAACCTTTTCGGCTGGCGGACCCCTGTTTCAGTCGAAATTCCCTGGCGGACCCCTAGTCAGTCAAGAGCAAAGTAACTTTAAATTTCAGAGTGACACCCATGGGAACTGAAAGCATCTTAACGTAGGTGCCATGTTCACAATGACTCCCCTACCCCCCCTCCTCTCCGAAGTATCAATAGTCTTTGGTTTAGAGACGAATGAAAACAACTTGAAAATAACGATCCAATTTGAATTACCACTGTATCCAGACACTTACTAGTGGATTTACTCCTTTTGAACAACACACTATAGCCTGATTAAAATTACTTGGTAACTGCCATTTCACACGTTGAAACTGCCTTCCTCCAAGAACAATAAACGTCACCTCCAAACTGTTCGCTGTTGACAAGCTGCCACCTGTGGTCTGTTCACTTCCACTGTTTAGCTACTGTTGCGTAAGGAGCATGTTCATTTCGTAACAGTCGTGTGAGTGTGTGTGTGTGTGTGTGTGTGTTTTCGTGAAATCCGAAGAAATGTATAAAGTCTATGGGACTTAACTGCTGAGGTCATCAGTCCCTAGTCTTACACACTATTTACCTAAGTCTGACTTCTGCTAAGGACAACACAAACACACACACACACACACACACACGCACACATGCCCAAGGGAGGACTGTAACCTTCGGCGGGAGCGGAGGCAATTCCGCGTGGCTGTGAAGAAAAGTAGCAGACCCACGATTCGGGATACAAACACATCACGACAGAAAAGAGGCCAAGGAATTGTCTTTAAAGGACTATTGTTATATCTGTCGTGAAATGTGTGGGAATACATTCACTCAGTTTACATGCATTTCCAAAACCGGATTTCGTAAGCCGATGTCCCAGTTCCGCTTTTGGTTGCTCAAGTAAACACTTCAAAATCGATTCTGGAAATCTGCTTTCATAAAGCCGTTTTTCAGTTCCACAATCGATTTTCGTGCCCATGTAAACAGCTCGGAAAGTCTAGTTATCATTTTCATTTTCGTAACAAAAATATCAATACCAACAGAATTCAATTAATAATTATTTTGTAAATGATAGAAGACAGAAATAAAATTCCGACAGAGTTATAGTTCTGGTATGTTCACTGAGCATCTACGAAGAAAAATACTTTCTTGTTGACTATAGATGAGTCTGTAGGAATAATAATGCAATCCTAACGTGATGGTTGAGCGTGCTTCTGGTGACACAATTTTGAAAAGTTGGGTTCAGTTCTTGACAACTGGAGATGGATGTCTGGTTCCGCATCTAGACAGTTTCGGTACTTGGTTTTATGGGCAGCATACATCGAGAATCCAGATTCACACATGTATGTTGTGGCAAACGGAAGAAGTACACGTTTTGCCTTTTCAACAAAGGGGTAGTATTTCTTGTTATCCAAACGGATCCAAAAGTGTGAGTAACCATCAATGTTAAAACTTGATTTCAAGGAAGGATCTGTGGGAATTTCTATCAACAACTCATATTTATTTGATGATAGAATGTTCGGCTTTTTGGATACAGTGAATGGGTTGACCACCCATTCGTATTTCTGCAGCTTCTCATCTTCAGCTGTTGGGAAATAATGCTCCAACAATGACATCAAGTTTCAGAGATGTTTCAGGATTTGATGAAACAAATTCTTCCCAAGCGCCAATGTTTTGTCTTTCAAAAACTCCTTGAGAAGAGGAAAACACTCGGCCTCCCCCTCGTCGACATTCTCTACTCTCTTGAATGCTCGAACTTTGTCGATAGCAGTGACCTTTGTTTCACTTTGCCCTTGGAGTGAAATATTTATTTCGTTCATTTTGGAGAAAATATCTGACAAATAGGCCAATATACACTGCCAATTTTCGTCATTAATAAGGTCTACCAATTTGGTGTTATGCTCCAAAAGGAAAGCTAAGAGTTCCAATCTTAATTCGTACAACTGAGACAGTACATTCCCATGTGAGAGCCACCTCACTTCTGTGTGGAGAAGCAGGGAACGATAAAGGCTTCCCATATCTTCATACAGTGTTGTGAAAAGTCTTGAGTTCAACGGCCTTGATTTTATGTAGTTAATGATTTGAATGGATTCGTTAAAACTTTCTTGAACGAAACAGGTATTTGTTTCGTAGCTAAAGCGTATCTGTGGAGAGCACAATGACTACTGCTGCAATTGTTGGCGTTTTCTTTTATTTTCGTTATTGCTCCGACTGTAGAACCCGTCGTAGCTTTTGCACCATCTGTGCACACATCTATGCAATTAGACCATGAAACTTCGTTAGTCGTTAAAATATTATCCAATAGACGGAATATTTCAGCACCTGTTGTGTTGACAGGTAGTGATCTGCACAATAAGAGGTCCTCCTCAAAATATGCAGAATATTCATAACGGACAAAACCCAATAAAATCGCTAATCCTGCAACATCTATGGATTCATCTATCTGCAGAGAAAATGAATTGTCTTGGATGCGAGAAACAAGAGCGTCTTTCACATCATTTGACATGTCAACAATGCATCTGTTGACAGTATTGTTTGATAATGGCACCGAAGATACAAGCTTTACTGACTTTTCGTCTAGCATGCTAGAAGCAATATCATTAGCACACGACTTTGTGAGATTTTCTGCAATGGTATGAGCTTTGCCTGTTTTTGCCACTCGATAACTAACCACGAAAGAAGCTTTTAATGAATTTTCATTAATTGTTTTTGCATGAGTTTTCATGCAATGCTGAGGAGCTGCTAGTTCAGCACTCTTCCTTTTGAGAAAATCGATGTCTTTAGCCTGGAAATCCGAGTGAGTAACTTCAAAATGACGGCGCTATTTAACTGGAACCATTGAACTGTTCGTAAGGACTCGCGCACAGATTACACACAGAGCTTTACCCTCCTTTGTCTCCATAAAGCCCATTTCTAAATAGCTTTAGTTGTACTTACGCTTCTTTGTTATTCCACTTCCACAGAATATTGCAACCAATGGAGTACTTGCAGCGTTTTTACATAATAAATCCGGCTGTGTAGCTTCTTGTGATTGTTCTTCCTTTGGTTGTCTTCCCTCCTTATTCAGTTCAATTGGAAACTTCCCTTGTTGTGAAGGCGATGGAGAAACTGCACCCTTCTTCAATGATTCTGATTTCAGCCACCGATCCATGTTAGAAGTAATAAAATGGTCAAAAATCGACTTATGAAAGAAGTAGTGCACTGACAAAGCAAGTTTAACATTTAATGGTGCCTGGGCCGCATACGTGCCAGCGAGCGCTGTGATTGGGCGACGAAGCTCTCTCCGGGCATGCGTAAAATATTTCAGCGCATCTAGCGCCTTGAGCCGGCGCACAAACGACCCCCGTATTGTTGCGAAACAGTCTATCAAAGAACCCGCATTCTCCGTCACTAAACTGTGTATGCGTTCTCACTTAGGAACCGCAAAGGCTGCTTGGGAATACAACCTGAAGTAAAAGTACACATGTTTTTCGCAAGAAAACGAAAATAGTGGTGAATTTGATTTTCACATTTTTATTCAATAATTTTAGTCACTATTTTACACGTTTTGGTGAATGGCAGCCGCGGACCCCCTAGAAAGAGCCGGCGGACCCCTAAGGGGTCCGCGGACCGCACGTTGGGAAGCCCTGGTCTATAGGATGCAAGACTCCTATTTTCTGCGTAACAATTACATCCTGCATCCATTCAAACAGGCTTTTTGTCTTCCTGCTTAGTGTCTTCCACTCTTGGTTTGTCTCTACAATTTTTCTTACCCACACTGGTCTTACAGTAATGTTTCGTAGATCAGTATTTCATTCTTCTGAGAACTTTTCAAATTAAATGTTATTAAAACCATCTCATTTTCACAAGGAATGCGTAAACTAGATATTCGTTATCATTTCTGATGTGACTTACGTGCCTCATACATATTCTAAAAACATATGAATTACTGTTACTGTTGCAGTTTTTCTTGGAAACGATTTGAATAGATCAGCAACTATAAGAATGTTCTTATATGTGTTCTGAATTAATAATTAGCATTGTAATTTCAGAGGTGTCATTAGTTTGTAACTAGTACTCTGCAGTCAATTATGGCAGTTTAATTACGGTTTTCATTGGATTCGTCATTTGTGTGGTCATATTCTCCAGTTATTTTACTATTTTAGGGTCTTTTTGTTCTCTTTATACAACTACAAGAAAATCCTTGTTTTTCTCACGAGAAGAGTTTCACTTTACTGAAGTAAAAATCGTCAGTGAATGTATTTAAAGATTTGTTTCCTAAGTCGAAAAGCAGTTCGTCAACATATTGTTGGGTTTTACTTGCGTTAGTTTATACTTAGTTTGTACTTAGTTTTTCGCCTACATCAGGAAATGCCGTCAGCCAGCACGATTTTGGTTCCTTTCCTCGCTAGGCAATGGCTAATTCTGATCTGATTTTACGCTACTTTGCAGAACTTTCGTGTTTAACACGGCACAAATTCGTAAACCAGTGTTCACTGTTTTGTTGTATATTTCTAAGCGTGTATCGTATTTTGTAGTGTTGCAAACATTCCCACTACAAAATACGATACACACAAATATACAAATAAACGGTGAACAGTGGCTTTCGACAATGTGTTGTGCTGAATGTCAAAATGCATAATTCTGCAAAGGAGCGTAGATTTAGATAAAAATCGGCAGTACCTAAGGACATACAAACGTGCAAACAGAGTCATTTTCTCATGCAGGAGAAAAAAATCACAAATTAAAGTAAGTAAAAACTAACATTTTTCAGCGATCTGTTTTTCGATCTAGAAAACAAATCAGTTTATAAACACCTTTAATTACAGATCACTGACGATACACTACTTCAATAAAGTGAAACGCGTCTGGGGGAGGAAATCAAGTTCTTTCTTGTAGTTGCAACGACGGAACAAATATACACTCAGAAGTTTTCATTGGATTCGATGTTTATTCTAGCCAACTCTCAATTACGAGTCTGGTGGTTGCGAATGGAACATCACTAATAATTTGCCACGGGGACATTAATTTATGTATGCTAAGTGAACCCTAGATTGATACATTCGTAAAATTTACAACTGCAGTCGTGGTTCCCACCAATCTGGACACTTGAACGACACGTGCTCATGAGTACCTTCATGACAAACATTGTTCTTAACAAAGACTGAATTATTTATTTTCTGACTCCAGTGGTTTGTTGGAATCTGTTTCACATTAACGCAACGCTCTCCTTCCTTTAGTGCTCCATGGTTAAGTGTATTCTGAAATAAAAAGCTCAATTACTATTCGCGAGCTCGATTTCACTTGTGATTGTTTCATAAGCCTTAGATAACGCAACATCAAGCTGGCTCACCGAAAGTTAGATTTCATGGCACCTATGTATATTTTTTTTTTTTTTTTTTTGTCATCAGTCTACTGACTGGTTTGATGCTGCCCGCCACGAATTCCTTTCCTGTGCTAACCTCTTCATCTCAGAGTAGCACTTGCAACCTACGTCCTCAATTATTTGCTTGACGTATTCCAATCACTGTCTTCCTCTACAGTTTTTGCCCTCTACAGCTCCCTCTAGTACCATGGAAGTCATTCCCTCATGTCTTAGCAGATGTCCTATCATCCTGTCCCTTCTCCTTATCAGTGTTTTCCACATATTCTTTTCCTCTCCGACTATGCATAGAACCTCCTCATTCCTTACCTTATCAGTCCACCTAATTTTCAAAATTCGTCTATAGCACCACATCTCAAATGCTTCGAGTCTCTTCTGTTCCGGTTTTCCCACAGTCCATGTTTCGCTACCATACAATGCTGTACTCCAGACGTACATCCTCAGAAATTTCTTCCTCAAATTAAGGCCGGTATTTGATATTAGTAGACTTCTTTTGGCCAGAAATGCCTTCTTTGCCATAGCGAGTCTGCTTTTGATGTCCTCCTTGCTCCGTCCGTCATTGGTTATTTTACTGCCTAGGTAGCAGAATTCCTTAACTTCACTGACTTCGTGACCATCAATCCTGATGTTAAGTTTCTCGCTGTTCTCATTTCTACTACTTCTCATTACCTTCGTCTTTCTCCGATTTACTCTCAAACCATACTGTGTACTCATTAGATTGTTCATTCCGTTCAGCAGATCATTTAATTCTTCTTCACTTTCACTCAGGATAGCAATGTCATCAGCGAATCGTATCATTGATATCCTTTCACCTTGTATTTTAATTCCACTCCTGAACCTTTCTTTTATTTCCATCATTGCTTCATCGATGTACAGATTAAAGAGTAGGGGCGAAAGGCTACAGCCTTGTCTTACACCCTTCTTAACACGAGCACTACGTTCTTGATCGTTCACTCTTATTATTCCCTCTTGGTTGTTCTACATATTGCCGGCCGCGGTGGTCTAGCGGTTCTAGGCGCGCAGTCCGGAACCGCGCGACTGCTACGGTCGCGGGTTCGAATCCTGCCTCGGGCATGGATGTGTGTGATGTCCTTAGGTTAGTTACGTTTAAGTAGTTCTAAGTTCTAGGGGACTGATGTCCACAGTAGTTAAGTCCCATAGTGCTCAGAGCCATTTGAACCATTTTGTTGTACATATTGTATATGACCCGTCTCTCCCTACAGCTTACCCCTTCTTTTTTCAGAATCTCGAACAGCTTGCACCATTTTATATTGTCGAACGCTTTTTCCAGGTCGACAAATCGTATGAAAGTGTCTTGATTTTTCTTTAGCCTTGCTTCCATTATGAGCCGTAACGTCAGAATTGCCTCTCTCGTCCCGTTACTTTTCCTAAAGCCAACCTGATCTTCACATAGCGCATTCTCAATTTGCTTTTCCATTCTGCTGTATATTATTCTTGTAAGCAGCTTCGATGCATGAGCCGTTAAGCTGATTGTGCGATAATTCGCGCACTTGTCAGCTCTTGCCGTCTTCGGAATTGTGTGGATGATGCTTTTCCGAAAGTCAGATGGTATGTCGCCAGACTCATATATTTTACACACTACATGAATTGTCGTTTTGTTGCCACTTCGCCCAATGATTTTAGAAATTCTGATGGATTGTTATCTATCCCTTCTGCCTTATTTGACCGTAAGTCCTCCAAAGCTCTTTTAAATTCCGATTCTAATACTGGATCCCCTATCTCTTCTAAATCGACTCCTGTTTCTTCTTCTATCACATCAGACAAATCTTCACCCTCATAGAGGCTTTCAATGTATTCTTTCCACCTATCTGCTCTCTCCTCTGCATTTAACAGTGGAATTCCCGTTGCGCTCTTAATGTTACCACCATTGCTTTTAATGTCACCGAAGGTTGTTTTGACTTCCCTGTATGCTGAGTCTGTCCTTCCGACAATCATATCTTTTTCGATGTCTACACATTTTTCCTGCAGCCATTTCGTCTTAGCTTCCCTGCACTTCCTATTTATTTCATTCCTCAGCGACTTGTATTTCTGTATTCCTGATTTTCCCGGAACATATTTGTATTTCCTCCTTTCATCAATCAACTGAAGTATTTCTTCTGTTACCCATGGTTTCTTCGCTGCTACCTTCTTTGTACCTATGTTTTTCTTCCCAACTTCTGTGATGGCCCTTTTTAGAAATGTCCATTCCTCTTCAACTACCGAGCGAGGTGGCGCAGTGGTTAGACACTGGACTCGTATTCGGGAGGACGACGGTTCAATCCCGCGTCCGGCCATCCTGATTTGGGTTTTCCGTGATTTCCCTAAATCGCTCCAGGCAAATGCCGGGATGGTTCCTTTCAAAGGGCACGGCCGACTTCCTTCACTGTCCTTCCCTAATCCGCTGACAAGGGTAGGCCGCCAACTGTGAAATTCATATTCGATTCATACTGTGTATAATAAAAGCTCATGGCCAGAGGTGTAATGTGGCAAAGCACCAAGATGCACTTCTCAGCCGTTGTCGAGAAAATCGACAGTTAAAATAAACCTTTGGGGTGAAATACTCTCTACGATTAGTAATTTTCCACAGCGTCGTGGCGCAGCGGTAAGCGCTCGGGTTTGTAATCCAAAGGTCGCCAGATCGAATCTCGCATCATGCAATTTTTTTTTAGTATTTGTTTTTTGTAATTCAAATATCCGCAAACAAAGTTGTATTTCACAAATGTTATTAATTGTCTTCATAGTGTTAACCACGTATAGTTAACGGAAGACGTAGAAACGATATTACGAAACGAATACGTATAGCGTAAGTCGAACGTTCGAATTAGAATAGAGACCCCACGAACACAAATTCGCTGTGGCAGGTATGAAATATAAACTCCGTTACTCGCTCGTTACACTTGAAGGACAGATGTTGAATGGGCCGAAGCGAGCCGCCGCATAACAGCGTAGTTGCCTGCTAACTTCGAAAGAAGGTAGATGCGGTCCCTAGCGCAACTTATCGTCGAAAATCAGTGCGGACGGGAGAGCTTTGGTACATCCTGTTAAAAAAACGGAAAAATGGAGGCGGTACAATTGGAGAGCGATCCGCCTTCACCAACATGCATAAGCAATTCATTAATAGTTTATATATATTTGAATTACAAAAAAGTAATAACAAAAAAAAAAATCGCATGGCGCGAGATTCGATCCGTCGACCTTCGATTAACGATCCCGAGCGCTTACCCCTGCGCCACGGGGCTACGGGAAACTACTAATCGTAGAGAGTATTTCACCGCAAAGCTTTCTTTTAACTGTCGATTTTCTCGACAACGGCTGAGAAGTGCATCTTGGTGCTTTGCCACATTACACCTCTGGCCATGAGCTTTTATTATGCGCAGTATGAATCGAATCTGAATTTCACAATTGGCGGCCTCCCCTTGTGAGACCGATGACCTCGCTGTCTGGTCTCCTTCCCCAGAACAACCAACCAACCAATCCTCTTCAACTGTACTGCCTACTGCGCTATTCCTTATTGCTGTATCTATAGCATTAGAGAACTTCAAACGTATCTCGTCATTCCTTAGTACTTCCGTATCCCACTTCTTTGCGTATTGATTCTTCCTGACTAATGTCTTGAACTTCAGCCTACTCTTCATCACTACTATATTGTGATCTGAGTCTATATCTGCTCCTGGGTACGCCTTACAATCCAGTATCTGATTTCGGAATCTCTGTCTGACCATTATGTAATGTAATTGAATTCTTCCCGTATCTCCTGGCCTTTTCCAAGTATACCTCCTCCTCTTGTGATTCTTGAACAGGGTATTCGCTGTTACTTGCTGAAACTTGTTACAGAACTCAATTGGTCTTTCTCCTCTTTCATTCCTTGTCCCAAGCCCATATTCTCCTGTAACCTTTTCTTCTACTCCTTCCCCTACAACTGCATTCCAGTCGCCCATGACTATTAGATTTTCTTCCCCCTTTACATACTGCATTACCCTTTCAATATCCTCATACACTTTCTCTATATGTTCATCTTCAGCTTGCGACGTCTGCATGTATACCTGAACTATCGTTGTCGGCGTTGGTCTACTGTCGATTCTGATTAGAACAACCCGGTCACTGAACTGTTCACAGTAACACACCCTCTGTCCTACCTTCCTATTCATAACGAATCCTACACCATTTTCTGCTGCTGTTGATATTACCCGATACTCATCTGACCAGAAATCCTTGTCTTCCTTCCACTTCACTGACCCCTACTATATCTAGACTGAGCCTTTGCATTTCCCTTTTCAGATTTTCTAGTTTCCCTACCACGTTCAAGCTTCTGACATTCCACGCCCCGACTAGTAGAACGTTATCCTGTCGTAGATTATTCAATCTTCTTCTCATGGTAACCTCCCCCTTGGCAGTCCCCTCCCGGAGATCCGAATGGGGGACTATTCCGGAATCTTTTGCCAATGGAGACATCATCATGACACTACTTCAGTTACAGGCCACATGTCCTGTGGATACACGTTACGTGTCTTTAATGCAGTGGTTTTCATTGCCTTCTGCATCCTCATGTCGTTGATCATTGGTGATTCTTCCGCCTTTAGGGGCAATTTCCCACCCCTAGGACAAGAGAGTGCCCTGAACCTCTATCCGCTCCTCCGCCCTCTTTGACAAGGCAGTTGCCAGAATGAGGCTGACTTCTTATGGCGGAAGTCTTCGGCCGCCAATGATGATTATTTATCAAAATTTAAGCAGTGGCGGGGATCGAACCCGGGACCGAAGACGTTTTGATTATGGATCAAAGACGCTACCCCTAGATCACGGGTACCAGTAGCTATCCTAAATTTATTTTTGTTAACAAAACAGATAAAATTTTCAGATAACTTGTTCCTTAATGTATACTACTTATTCTGGCGCGAATTGAATTTTCTCTCTTCTATGCATCCGTAACCGAACTGAAAATTCATTCATGCTTTAGCATGTGTCCAGTCAACCGATAGCTTCTTCTAATAGCGTTTCTCCTGAATTACATTTGTATTTCCTCATTTGCTGTCCAATCTACCCTACTATTCTTCAGCATTTATCAGCGGTACTACAATTCAAAACTTTACATTATGTTTTCGTCTGAATTTTATGTCGTTGACATTTCATTTCTGTACAAATGTGTAATCTTACCGTTGCTTACCGTAGATATCGATATCATTCTCCATTTCGTAGCAGGAACGTAGCTGTTATTTTGAAAAAATTTTTTGTGCGCTACTGTTACGGTCGCTGGAGAAAAATGTTAGTCAGTTACCGTTCAGTAACTCAACTTTATTGACGCGGTCAGAGTAATCTCGTCTTGAGAATATCATAGGACGTAGGGAGCTCCATACACACAGTACAGCTTCATGCACTAGTATCCAGTATCAGAGTACCAGCTGTGCTCGCTGCTGATATCATGAACAATAAAATCGGATCAGAACAATGTATGAAAGGACTCATGCCGAATATTGGCTATATATATCCCAACTAGAAAGAGTACATAAGCAGTTACATAAATGTTACCGACCTACTAATATCTGCGTAATGTGGCAGAGATTAACAGACGTGAGCGCGCATCGACATTATGCATATAGTGTACATTAAAGAATGTAGGGTAACCTGTGGCACTGCCTAGTCAGGGGCGGTTTGAGAACATTTTCTTACTCTAGCGACGTACTATTTTGCGCTCTCCCCACCTCATTTTACCAATAAAGCGACAATCATTCCTCGGACTCTTGGTAAGACAGTTAAAAGCAAATGTAAGTCTCGTAAGAACGGAAATGGGTTGTTCTCGCAACCCACCGTACAAATTCTGTGACAGTGTTGCCTCTTGCAGTCCTCTTAACTTGATGCCTCTTGCGTCCACTTGTGTCGCTTGGGCCGTCAGCCAGTATTATGTCTAGTAGAAGAAGAAAAAATCAATACGATGTTTTAGCAAATTATTTTTATTTTTGTGGAGATTGAAAGGATGAACAACAATACGATAACAATTTGTAAACATTGAATGCAGCAGAGATGGCGTCCAAAAACTTGTAAGTCCTAAGAACATATTATTACATAACAAAATACTATTTAGGAATAAGTTTCAAAGCATTGTGGACACCTTTGGCGCCGACCCTTGTGGCCGAGCGGTTCTGGGCGCTTCAGTCTGGAACCGCGCGACCGCTATGGTCGCAGGTTCGAATCCTGCCTCGGGAATGGATGTGTGTGATTTCCTTAGTTTAGTTAGGTTTAAGCAGCTCTAAGTTCTAGGGGACTGATGACCTCAGCTGCTAAGTCTCATAGTGCTCCGAGCCACATGAACCATTTGAACACCTTTGGTGACAAAGATAAACAGAAAAATATATGTAAATATCTCCAGTTGTCACAGGACTCTTAATGATATATCTATCAAAAATTATTATTTTCAAAGGAGCGGCTGAGGTCGTCGTTTGAAGTCAGACTCACCGTTAATGGAGACGGCAGGAGGTAAGTGGTAAGTCGATTCGTTGGGTAGCTCTTGCAATATGACAACGCAGGAGGCAGCACTGTATAATAGTGTCAACTTTACATAGCGATTATTGTCCCAGATATTTCTACAGCGGATGCATAGAATGAATAACAGAATGTTTGTATCGTTAGAAGTTAACATCGTTAGAAGTTATTAACAAGAGAACACTTTGAAATTTAATGAGTAGAGGAAGAGAGAAAGACGAGGGCTTTGCTGGTAGTGGGACTCTCACCAATCCACTGCTGTGTTAACTGTTGCCAGATCTCCACACCTTCTTCACCACATTATCCCTCCCCCTTCGACCTCCCCTTTGCTTGTAGGCGAATTGCCTTACATACAAGTAGTAGTTTGTTAGCTTATTGGCTGAGGCGTACTACCACATGATTGTAAGATTTAAGGGGCTCTCAGCAGATAATTTATTATCCTTTTTGCAGTAGTTTATTATGTAATTAACTTATCCTTACTTTCCGAATATCCCTCGTAATTCCGTGTCACAGGCGGCACAGTTTCGATAGGCAGTCAGTCAGATATCTAAGCCCAATGGACGTAATACTGACATTCTGAGTGTGCCCTTGAGCTTAGCGGTGACACAGGTAAATCGCATGTCAGGAAGTTGCACAGAGATGGTTTTGATTTGAATCCCCACGAGCCTTTCAGATGTGTCGGTTAAGTTCCGCAGAGTACTATCTTAAAAGGTTTAACCTCCTCTACAGTATTAGCCCGCGTATCCGGTATCATTTGTTGACTTCTGTGATACGAACTGATGTCCAGTGGAGCGAAGCAACTTGCCGTGGGTGCGCGGTGTTCCCAGCTCTGTGTGCAGTTATTTCTAGAGTCTTCAGCACCCAACGGCCTTACCGCATTGGTAACACACGTTTCCGTCACATCACCTTAGGTAAGCGCTGTCAGGCTTGGCTAGCACTTGGATGGGTCACTGTCCTGGTCTTCCGAGTGCTGTTTGGCAGCGGTGTGCACTCAACCCTTGTGAGGACAATTGAGGAGCTACTTGACTGAGAAGCAGGTGCACCGGTATCGTAAACCGACAACTGCCAGGAGAGCAATGTGCTAACCAATTGCCCCTCCGTATCCGCATTCGGTGTTGCCTAAGAACTGAGTATGACACGACGGCCGGTCGGTACCTTAGGGCCTTCCACTCCTGTTCGGACGGTGTTTTTGTGTTATTACGACTTACAGCATATTTGGCCGGTGATGACTGGAATGGGTTTTGGGACTGATTTTAGCGTGTTAGAGAAGTCACTTGGCTGCATTCATAAAGCCCGCTGAAGTGGCCGTGCGGTTCAAGGCGCTGCAGTCTGGAACCGCAAGATCGCTACGGTCTCAGGTTCGAATCCTGCCTCGGGCATGGATATTTGTGATGTCCTTAGGTTAGTTAGGTTTTTTAACTAGTTCTAAGTTCTAGGGGACTAATGACCTCAGCAGTTGAGTCTCCTAGTGCTCAGAGCCATTTGAACCATTTTTTTGCATTCATAAAAGTATGTATCGCATTGCATCATCGTATTAATATCATAACGGATAGTGAATGCTTCACCTAGTCTGATTCTAGTAGAAAAAATTATTTTAAGTTTTATTAATTGTAATTTTGGTATTTCAAAAAATAGGCAGTCGTGTTATCATCATATGTCTTCGAAGTATCTATAAGGAATTATAGGTCAGTATTACACAGTCACTAGCCATTACGCCTCCTTTTGTGTTCCCCGCTGTGCTAATGAAAGAAGAAAAGATTTATAAAATAGTTATCCTTGGTAAACTAAGAGGATTAGCTGATCAGTTTAAGTTTTATCAGTCTTATTATTAATGCATTTAATATTTCTGCTACTGAGCTGGAATGGTTTTAATATTTAAATGTTTTAAACTGCTGATTTAAAGGCTTACGGTTAGTCACACGTCGACAGAAGAGAGCAAATGAAATGAAATTACTTTTCTACATGGGTAGTCACTCTGTTTTTGAGTGACTGATTTCGTGTCAATATTTTCTCCATGTTCACTTGCATTAATAAGCTCTGCTTTGTGACTATTTTACAGGGTAAACTGTATCTAACTGTACCTAACAATTCGAACAGTTGTGCCCGTGAGCGGAATTGAAGACTCAACAGCCTTCCGAACTGCTACGATGAAGGTGTCCCATAGTTGTTTGTGCAAATACTCATATTAACGGCTTTCCTATTACGCTTGTTGATTTCGTGTATTAGAGACAGCACTGTCATAGTGGTTCCGCTTGAGCAAATGATTTAAGTTTAACGATCTTTGTTATTACTGATGAAGTCTGCATAGTTAAACATTCAAATGATGGTTTGTGAAATTTCTTAAATGACAGTTTTCTTTGGCCTGATACTTTCAGCTCACCCGCATCCTCGCCAGCAGTGTCAGATGGTAGCAGAGCGTAAACTGATTTCTTTTATACTTTATTACTGTCTCGGCACGTGGAAATAAATAATTGTTATTTATAACACTATACGAAATATGAATGTAGACCAACCCACGTATGACTTGTGGCCTTTTAAACGACAATCCATTTTATACATTTCATACAGCCAAAATACATACATACTCATTCAAGGAACGAGGACAAAACAAGAAATTTTATCCATATCCTCTTCATATATTTCCTATATATAGCCACCAGTGTCGACGATGTAAAATATATATAGCGCATCGGGTGTTCCGTTTTAGTCTGTGACATACGATAACGTGCTTAAATTCAGTCCACCGTGGCTCGGAGTATATGAATTGCATATTTCTGAAATGCAGATCATGGAACAGCAGAACCACTTAAAACTGGCTGCAGCCCGAAGTCAGTCGTGGATTAATGTACCACACATAATTGTCAGGCGAAAGTGTTAACTTCTCGTACATACACTGGCTTACAGAAAAACTGAAGCACACATGGGAAAGAGGAAACTAAAAGCAACTTCTCGGGTTGAGACGATAATTATTTGATCTTGTTTCAGTGGTTGGAAAATATAATCAAATTTAGAAGGAACTTGTGGGTATGACGCCACTTATTGGCACTGATTCCGTTGAGACGGGTTTTATAAAGCCGTTAGATCTTCTCCCAAGGAAGGAAATTGATATCAAGAATCCCAGCTCTAGGATGGAGCATCCATCCGAGCTACTCAAACCGATTTGTATTGAGGACAGGATTTGTGTTGAGATTTGTATTGAGATAATTGAGATTTGTATTGAAATAATTGTACTGAAGTAGTTCAGCATAATGCTGACCGCTCAAAGGAACATGTACCGTGCCAGGACGAGCATTATCCTCTTGAAAAGTTGCACTATGGTAATGTCGAATGAAATGTAACACACGGGAGCGCAAGATCTGCACGACGTGCCATTGCGCGGACTGAATTGTCTCAATCACTACCAGCCGTGATGTCATGCCTAACAGCTCCCTTCATCATGACGCCAAGTGTAAAACCGCAGTGCCTCTGCAAAACATTGGAAAAATGGGACGTCAGACAAGGTCGCCTCCACGTTTGCCGTCGGGTGTTGAACTGCAGTTCATCGCAAACACAGTGCGACGCCATTCATCCCAATCCATGTTTCGCATTCACGACACAAAAGGTAGCCATTCGTGTTCTTGTGTTAACGGTAACTTACACATGCGATGGAAATTCCCTAGTCTGGCTGCTGTGAAACTCCGACAAAGAGTACGAGACCACGGAATTTGGCAGGGAAGTCCATTATTTGTTCTCGGACGTCAGTAGATATGAACGCGTTGCAACGAACTTGAGACACAGCGTGGTGATCTTTCTCCGCGCTGGTCAGACGTGGTCGATTGGAGCCTTGACCCATGTTACTTACACACATAAGTGTATACACTGAAGAGCCAAAGAAACCAGTACACCTGTCTAATATCGTGTACGGCCCCCGTGAGCAAGCAGAAGTGCCGCAACAAGACGTGGTATGGACTCGACTAATGTCTGATGTACTGCTGGAGGGAATTGATACCTGAATCCTGCGGGACTGTCCATAAATCCATAGGAGTAAGAGAGGTGGACATCTCATCTGAACGGAACGTTCCAACGTAACCCAGATACGCTCAATAATTTTGATGTCTCGGAGTTTGGTGTCCAGAGGAAGTATTTAAAGGCAGAAGAGTCTTCCCGGAGCCACTATGTGGCAATTCTGGACATGTGGGGTGTCGCATTGTTCTGCTGGAAGTACCGTAGTCCGTCGGAATGCACAATGCCAGAGTCGTATCTAGACGTTTCATGGATCCCCAGATTACTCCAACTGCACACGCACCACACCGTTACAGTCGCCACCACCTGGAATAGTCCCCTTCTGACACGCAGAGTCCAAGGATTCATGAGGTTGTCTCCTCACCCGTACATGTCCTTGTGCTCGATACAATTTGAAACGACATGCGTCTGACCAGGCAGCATGTCTCCTATCATCAACCGGCGAATGTATAAATCTGATTGACAGGCCCAGGTGAGGCGTAAAGCTTTCGTGTAGGGTAGTCATGAATGGTACACGAGTGGGCCTTCGGCTCCGAAAGTCCATATCGATGATGTTTCGTTGAATGATTCGCACGCTGGCACTTGTTGATTGCCCAACACTGAAATCTGAAGCAATATTAGGGAGGATGCAGTTCTGTCACGTTGAACAATTCTCTTCAGTTGTCTGTGGTCCCGTTCTGGCAGGATCTTTTTCCAGCCGCAGCGATATCGGAAATTTGATGTTTTACCAGCTTCCTGATATTCACGGTACGCTCGTGAAATGGGCATACGGTAAAATCTCCACTTCATCGCTGCCTCGGATCCCTCGGTCATAGGTGTGTGTGTTGTCCGTAGCGTAAGTTAGTTTAAGTTAGATTAAGTAGTGTGTAAGCTTAGGGACCGATGACCTCAGCAGTTTGGTCCCATTAGATGTTACACAAATTTCCATTTGCTACCTCGGAGATGCTGTGTCCCATCGCTCGTGCGCCGACTATTACCCCACGTTCAGACTCACTGAAATCTTGATGACTCGCCATGTGTCAGCAGTATCCGATCTAACAACTACGCCAGCCACTTGTTGTCTAATTTGAATACGCATGCCGATACCAGTTTCTTTGGCGCTCCAGTAGGCAATAAACTAGTGACACCATTTTGACAGTATTATAGGTGATAAGTGGAAATGACCCATAGTTGAAATTGTTCAGTTACACGAATAACAAACATATTACTCGAACTGGGACAATTTTTTCACTCATTTACGTACCCGCCGACAGCATCTAAGTTCCATTGACATCCGACCATGTCTTCTAAGTGTTTTTCAATTTAAGCAAGGCGGTTTGTATGGAATGTCGATTGTTCTGCTTTGTCTGTGACATACGATAAGGCGCTTGAAGTAAGTGTAGTGCAGTAATAAGTGTATGAATTTCATATTTTTTAAATGAAATTACTGCTAACTACGGCACAGATTAATTTGTACGTGAGTCCCTGTTTCCAAACTTAATCACAGCAGCCTATCATACAGTTTGGAAACAGGGACTCATGTACAAATTAATCTGTGCCGTCCCCTGCAAGTAGATAACCAACCTCATTGACGATATGTTGTCAAATAGAACCTTCCCAGTAATAATGAGGAATGAGAGAAGTGAACAGATGAAACTCAATAATGGACTCCAACAAGGCTCTGTCGTTGCGCCCCTTCTTTTCAGCCTTTACATCGCTGACATGCCTGCAACTAGATCGCGCAAATTTGGTTATGCTGACGACTGGGCTCTGGCAACAGTCCACAGAAATATAGAAACTGCCGAAGATATCCTCACGAGTGACCTAGGGATTCTCAGCGAGTACTTTAAAAAATGGAGGCTACAACCTAGTGCTACAAAGACGGAAGTATCTGCCTTCCATTTGAACAACAAAATGGCCAACAGAGAACTACATGTATATCTAGACGGGAAAATTTTAAATCACAACAAACACCCAAAGTCCCTTAGGGTTACTCTAGATACGAAACAAACATTCGAAGAACACCTGACGAAAACTGCAGCGAAACTTAATACACGCAACAACATATTGCAGAAGCTTTGTGGCACCACTTCAGGCTTCACCGCATCTACCTTATGAACATCCGCACTTGGCTTGGTGTATCCAGTGGCAGAATACTGTGCCCCAGTGTGGCTCAACAGCAAACACACACACATGGTAGATAGCCAGCTAAATGTAACAATGCGTATCATATCAGGCACAATCAGGCCAACTCCTACAGTGTGGCTGCCTGTTCTCAGTAACATAGCCCCTCCTAACCTGCGCCGAGAACACGCTCAGGTTAGCGAATTTCAAAAAATCATGACCGACCCTCAATTACAAATCCATAAAGATACTCACGACATCCAATGAAACCGACTCCGGTCTAGGCATTCTCCACTAAAGCCCGCACAGGCACTGCACCAAACCAACTTTAAAATAAATGACCGATGGAAAGAGGAATGGGAGAGCAGAACAGCAGTAAACTGCCACAGTATGCCATGCATCTTAAGTAAACCAAAAGGATTTGATTGCCCTCGCAAAGTTTGGTCAACTCTTAATCGCATCAGAACGCATCAGAACCAACTGTGGGAGATGCGCTGACTCCTTACACAGATGGGGTAAACTTCCTTCGGCCGCTTGCGACTGTGGCGCTGAGAGACAGACGGTCAAACACATCGCGCAGGGATGTCCACTAAGGGCATATGAGGGTGACCCACAGGATTCCTTAATGGCGACCCAAGAGGCAATGGACTATATATTGTCTAAGCTGGACTTTTGTTTGTGATTGCTCTTCTGTGAGTGTAAATTTACAATTGGTGGTGTCCTTATATACAAACTGTTATTTATTGATCTGTTAATACATGTGTGATTTTTTTAAAATGGTGTTGTTTCTGTAATTTTTACTGTGATGTTATGAGCCATACGCTAAATAAATAACTGCTAAATATGTGCAGATGTGTAGTTAAATTGGCTACGTCGCATAAAACCTCATACAGCAGGTGGAGAATGCATGAGAAATTTCAGAATTATTTCCGTCTTCAGAAATCTAAAACAGAAATGTAACAAACGAACTGGTTTACGAAGATTCATGAAAATTACTTTTTAGATAGTATTAAGTAAATAACATTAAACAAGAGTGCAAACACAATCCATTCCTACGTGCTCAAGTGCAAAGGTAGTACAAGAGCAAGAGCGCGCGTTACCTGTTGTGTACCAGTACGTAACATTAGGTGACACACTACTAAGCGCGTGCCCGTAAAACCGGGATAAGAAGATAATATTACGACTGGGTGGCAGAGGATAAATATGGTGGAGCCGTATCATATACATTACGATAATAAATTGCACAAAATGACAAAAGTAATTGTTTTACATCAGTGCACATGGAAATATTACAATGAAATGAGCTATATCTGTGCGTTCAAAGACATAGCTGGATCATTGGCCATTAATCGTAATAATGGTACAGTTTATTGTGAAATGATATGAAGCCAACATTAAGAATCTGCTGTGGCAATACCTGAATATAAAGGGGAACAAAACCATTACAATCAAACTTACATTTGCAATACTACATATCTACATCTACATCCATACTCCGCAAGCCACCTGACGGTGTGTGGTGCAGGGTACCTTGAGTACCTCTATCGGTTCTCCCTTCTATTCCAGTCTCGTATTGTTCGTGGAAAGAAGGATTGTCGGTATGCCTCTGTGTGGGCTCTAATCTCTCTGATTTTATCCTCATGGTCTCTTCGCGAGATATACATAGGAGGGAGCAATATACTGCTTGTCTCTTCGGTGAAGGTATTTTCTCGAAACTTTAACAAAAGCCCGTACCGAGCTACTGAGCGTCTCTCCTGCAGAGTCTTCCACTGGAGTTTATCTGTCATTTCCGTAACGCTTTCGCGATTACTAAATGATCCTGTAACGAAGCGCGCTGCTCTCCGTTGGATGTTCTCTGACTCTTCTATCATCCCTATCTGGTACGGATCGCACACTGCTGAGCAGTATTCAAGCAGTGGCCGAACAAACGTACTGTAACCTACTTCCTTTGTTTTCGGATTGCATTTCCTTAGGATTCTTCCAATGAATCTCAGTCTGGCATCTGCTTTACCGACGATCGACTTTATATGATCATTCCATTTTAAATCACTCCTAATGCGTACTCCCACATAATTTATGGAATTAACTGCTTCCAGTTGCTGACCTGCTATTTTGTAGCTAAATGATAAGGGATCTATCTTTCTATGTATTCGCAGCACACTACACTTGTCTACATTGAGATTCAATTGCCATTCCCTGCACCATGCGTCAATTCGCTGCAGATCCTCCTGCATTTCAGTACAATTTTCCATTGTTACAACCTCTCGATACACCACAGCATCATCTGCAAAAAGCCTCAGTGAACTTCAGATATCATCCACCAGGTCATTTATGTATATTGTGAATAGCAACGGTCCTATGACACTCCGCCGCGGCACACCTGAAATCACTCTTACTTCGGAAGACTTCTCTCAATTGAGAATGACATGCTGCGTTCTGTTATCTAGGAACTCCTCAATCCAATCACACAATTGGTCTGATAGTCCATATGTTCTTACTTTGTTCATTAAACGACTGTGGGGAACTGTATCGAACGCCTTGCGGAAGTCAAGAAACACGGCATCTACCTGTGAACCCGTGTCTATGGCCCTCTGAGTCTCGTGGATGAATAGCGCGAGCTGGGTTTCACATGGCCGTCTTTTTCGAAACCCATGCTGATTCCTACAGAGTAGATTTCTAGTCTCCAGAAAAGTCATTATATTCGAATTAATACGTGTTCCAAAATTCTACAACTGGTCGACGTTAGAGATATAGGTCTGTAGTTCTGCACATCTGTTCGACGTCCCTTCTTGATAACGGGGATGACCCGTGCCCTTTTCGAATCCTTTGGAACGCTACGCTCTTCTAGAGACCTACGGTACACCGCTGCAAGAAGGGGGGCCAGTTCCTTCGCGTACTCTGTGTAAAATCGAACTGGTATCCCATCAGGTCCTGAGGCCTTTCCTCTTTTGAGCGATTTTAATTGTTTCTCTATCCCTCTGTCGTCTATTTCGATATCTACCATTTTGTCATCTGTGTGACAATCTAGAGAAGGAACTACAGTGCAGTCTTCCTCTGTGAAACAACTTTGGATAAAGACATTTAGTATTTCGGCCTTTAGTCTGTCATCCTCTGTTTCAGTTGTAAGTAGGCTGTTTAGGTTCTTATATTGGTAACGCCGCCGCCACGTAGCGCTCTCTGTATGAAAATGAAAATCACTGGCTGTGCTGTGTGCAGTCTGTGGCTGCTTTGCATTGTTGTAATACTCGCCATTGTAGTGTTAGGCAGCTGGCTGTGAACAGCGCGTAGCGTTGCGCAGTTGGAGGTGAGCCGCCAGCAGTGGTGGATGTGGGGAGAGAGATGGCGGAGATTTGTAATTTGTCATGAACTGCTATATTTATATATGATGATATCAAGGTAAATACATTGTTTGTTCTCTACTAATATCTTTCATTTGCTAACTATCCCTATCAGTAGTTAGTGCGTTCCATAGTTTGAATCTTTTATTTAGCTGGCAGTAGTGGCGCTCGCTGTATTGCAGTAGCTTGAGCAGCGAAGATTTTTGTGAGGTAAGTGATTTGTGAAAGGTATAGTTTAATGTTAGTCAGGGCCATTCTTTTGTAGGGATTTTTGAAAGTCAGATTGCGTTGCGCTAACAAAATATTGTGTGTCAGGTTAAGCACAGTCATGTATAATTGTACAAAGGGGACGTTTCACAGTACCATTTTGGTCACAGAGTGTCTGGACATTTTGTTTTGATCCACCTACAGCTTTGACATAAGACCAAAATTTCTTAGGATTTTCTGCCAAGTCAGTACATAGAACTTTACTTTCGAATTCATTGAACGCCACTGGCATAACCCTCCTCACACTACATTTCGCTTCGCGTAATTTTTGTTTGTCTGCGAGGCTTTGGCTATGTTTATGTTTGCTGTGAAGTTCCCTTTGCTTCCGCAGCAGTTTTCTGACTCGGTTGTTGTACCACGGTGGCTCTTTTCCATCTCTTACGATCTTGCTTGGCACATACTCATCTAACGGATAATGTACGATGGTTTTGAACTTTGTCTACTGATCCTCAACACTATCTGTACTTGAGACAAAACTTTTGTGTTGAGCCATCAGGTACTCTGAAATCTGCTTTTTGTCACTTTTGCTAAACAGAAAAATCTTCCTACCCTTTTTAATATTTATATTTACGGCTGAAATCATTGTTGCCGTAACCGCTTTATGATCGCTGATTCCCTGTTCTTTGTTAACTGTTTCAAATAGTTCGGGTCTGTTTGTCACCAGAAGGTCTAATATGTTATCGCGACGAGTCGGTTCTCTGTTTAACTGCTCAAGGTAGTTTTCAGATAAAGCACTTAAAAAAATTTAACTGGATTCTTTGTCCCTGCCACCCGTTATGAACGTTTGAGTCTCCCAGTCTATATCCGGTAAATGAAAATCTCCACCCAGAACTATAACATGGTGGGGAAATCTACTCGAAATGTTTTCCAAATTATCCTTCAGGTGCTCAGCCACAACAGCTGCATATGTATGGATGCGTGAATAAAATAACCAAATGTAAATAGTATCGGTCTAAAATTACATACTACAGATTTAAAGTAAAAAATAAATAGCGAATTAAATGTCGTGTAGCTGATGGAGTTGAGGGGAGGGGGGTGGAAGAAGGGGAAGTGAGGGGGATAAAAAGATTTAGATCAGTGCTGATGAGGCGAGCTGGGTGAAAGAGGGCGTGGAGAAGGGCGGCTGGTGGCTGGAAGTGAGCGGTCGAGAAAAGCAGAGAGTAGTGGAAGAGGGGTTCTTCCTATACCTGTTTTATCGAAACTCAGTTAGTTGTCGTGACATTAGGTACACAAAGGGTAAAGCTCTGGTCCTTCAACTACCTTTGCACATGGGTTTGTAGGAATGGATTGTGTTTACACTTTTGTTTAGTTATTAATGTCTAAAGCATTATTTTAACATATTTTTGTATACCAGTTTGTTTGTCATATTTCTATTTTAGATTTTTTAAGATGAAAACAATTCCAAAAGGTGTCATGGTTACTTTGTGATCAATAAAGCCATTTTTCAACTGCTTTATGACCTTTTTACGCGACCTAAGTGGCTTGTCTACAGATCTGCGCATGTTTTCTAGAATAATCGCTACCCTCCATGTGATTTTACGTCACCCCACCATTACAGTTCATGGTATTGCAGAACCACTTTAGACAGCGGCTGCAGGCCGAAATAAATAGTTCCGTAACATACAACAGGCAATCGTCTGGCGAAACTGTTAGCATCTCACATAAACAATGCAACTAGTACTCAGCATAGAGTTTCTACAGTGTCACAGCTAAACGCTGAATAATGAATCTCACGATGCCGGAATACCTGCTAGGTAAATAATCACCCACGTGCCCGGAAATGTCGCTCGCACTGTGTGGGAGACAGTTCATAATTCAGTTCTGACGTTCGCGACTCCGCTATTACCACTCGTAGCCCTCGCCTCTGCGGGCCGTCAGAATCTGCATATAATTCGCTGGGGGAAAACAGTCGTTAGCGAGTCGGGGAGTCGCACGGCAGCTTAAGAAGCCATTTACGTGCGGGCCCGCCGCGGCCCGCCCTCGCGTGGCGTGGCGTGCCGGCTGACGGGGAGCGCGCGCTTGTTAAACGCCCCTAAATCGCCGCCGCTTTACTGCACGTCAGAGGCGCACGCCACAGAATTCCTGCGGAACTGACGGCGGAGCTGCCTCCCCCTGGCCACCCGCCATCCCTTCCTGCCGGCAGGGTAGTCCGTTTATAAAAGCGACGCGACGGATGGGGGCGGAGCCGCTGACCGCGGCGCCCTGTTTATCGCGCAGCTGCGCGACGCCCGGAAGCTCGGGAAAGCGGCGGCGGCGGCGGCGGCGGCGGCGGCGTGCGATCATCGCTCGTCACGTGCTGCGCGGGGGGAGCGACGCCACGCCAGGCGCCGCGCCTGCTGTTGGCGATGGCGGATGTGGGAGGGCGGGGGTGGGTGAGGCGGCGGTGGCTGACACCGGCTGACACGGGCGTTCCCCCGCTCCTCGGCCGTCCACCTGTTTACGAGGCCACGGCGTCGTCCCGCGAGGCAGCGCCGGCGGCTGTGGCGGCGGCGGCGGCGGTGGCGGGAGCGCTGGAGGCGGCATTTGCATCCGAATAGCGCGGCAGCCGTACCTTCGGTGCCCGGGCACCGCATGAACGTGGTTTCTTTTCCTCGGCGTACGGCGCAAACACGTCTGAGAGTTCCGGGATTGTAAAAAAAGAAATTGTTGGTACGTAGCGCTGCAATACCGGCGCTACTTACTTTAGTACAGGTCGAGGACTGCTCTGCAAAGATTGTATAAAGCAGCGTGACATTTGAAAATTAGAGTAACGATAAAACACGAAGCACGTCTTAGATAATGCTCGTCCTCACACTGACTCATACTTCAGTAGAAACTGCTGTTTTTGAACGACCCAAAGGCTGCCTGCTAATACGCGGACGACATGAAAAGTAATTCCCCCGAAATAGTTTACGTGAGGACCCTTAAAGAGTTTTAAATAAAAGAAACGTTATTAACATTGTGCCGGCCGGAGTGGCCGAGGGGTTCTAGGCTCTATAGTCTGGAATCGCGAGACCGCTACGGTCGAAGGTTCGAATAATGCCTCGGCCATGGATGTGTGTTATGTCCTTATGTTAGTTAGCTTTAAGTAGTTCTAAGTTATAGGGGACTGATGACCTCAGAAGTTCAGTCCCATAGTGCTCAAAGCCATTTGAACCATTAACATTGTACATCTTTAATCTTCTTCATATTTGCACCCTTCTGTCGACAGAGGCCTCCCTATTGTAACGTGCAACGTGGCGGTGTTTAACGAAACTATGTCGGTGCGTCAGAAACAGCGTGCTATAATCGAGGTACGACTTAGGAGAGTTCGTCCCCACATGGCGCATCATCTTAATTAGCATGGCACTGACAGACCACTGACTAGCGCTGTGACATCTGCAACAATCCGTTCGCTGTCTTAGATCGTCCTCCATGGATAGTTTGATAGTGAGGAAGCGGTGCAAAGTTGTGGCGACGCCAATGAAGTCAAACGTTTTGCAGTGACGGTATCAACAAACTGGTCTCTCGTTCGGTGAAATGGGTTCGTCGTCAGGGTGACAGTACTGAGAAATATAAATGTACACAGGAAGAATAAAAATACAAATTGTTAATAAACAGAGTGAGATTTTCATCTGCAGCGGAGTGTGCGCTGATATGAAACTTCCTGGCAGATTAAAACTGCGAACATTGCAGAACTAGCAGAAGGGCTTCTGTGAAGTTTGGAAGATAGGAGACAAGGTACTGGCGGAATTGAAGCAGTGAGGACGGGTCCTGAGTCTTGGTTCGGTAGCTCAGTTGGTAGAGCACTTGCCTGCAAAAGGCAAAGTTCCCGAGTTCGAGTCTCGGTCCGGCACACAGTTTCAATCTGCCAGGAAGTTTCAGATTGTTAATAACGTTTGCCAAACATATGAATTACACGGGCAACCAGTTGCAGATAACAGTTTGGTACACTAACGTAGCTTTCGACACCACTAAGGGTGTCTCCATCAGAATAAAATTTTGGGAAACATTAGAATTACGTTGCGAGATAGCAATGATCAGAGTTTGGAGCACCTATGCTCAAGTCAAATATAAAATAAAACACTTTCATGCCTTTGGCACGTAGTCCTAACTGGGATGCTGCAGTCTGATGTTACTAGCTAGGCATACATGCCAAAGGCTGGAACGTGTTTATTTTATTTTTGACTTGAGCATACCTGCTCTAAACTCTGACCATTGCTTTCTTGCAAGATTTCATTCTGATGGCGACACCAATAGAGGCGTCGAAACCTAGCTCATCGTATTAATCAGTTATTTGCAACCGACTGGCTGTGTAATTCCTGTGTTTGAAAATTAAGTACGGTTGCTGAGAAACAGCCATGTTTAGGACTTATAGAATATTGTTTGTTTTAAATAAAAACACTTTATGAGCTTTCACACAAACGTTCGGTGACATTACTGCTCAACACGTCTTCCTAATCTCTTATACTCTGCAGAAATAGTCTATTTCACCGAATTCGCAAACGGATGTATGCACGTACAGCAGTGAACGACTCGGAAGTAGTCGACTCGTATTCTGGTGTGAAAAAAACTCATCCTCAATATATGGATTTAGAAGTGGTGGTACACAACCCCCAATCATGAGACACTACGCCGATATCCTGTGATAAGTTCCCAACCTCTCCACAATGTCAAATAGGATATTGCAAGTGTTTTGTTCCTCAGAAGGAGAATTTAGCTCATCAACCCTCTGGGAGGCATTTTAATGGAGAACTTATGGATGAACACTGTATAGATTCTCTTACCATAGACATAGAAACGGTGCTATCATCTCAGTTTCTTTATATGCTTGGAGATGCCAAGTGACATCTCCAAGCATGATATTAATCCCACTCACTTACTGCTTTGAGAAGCCCTTGGAGAAAGGACGAGGAGGAATACATGTTTATTACCAAACGATACTATTTTTAAGCCAGTCAGTCTTTTAAACCTTCCTGGATGGATGGACTGATAAATCACTCTGTTTTCAAACTTCTTCAGGGAACTAGAGATACAACACCTGCTCGCGTTAGCTATTTTAGCCTTATAGTATTCCGCTAGTTATGGGGCTTGTTGGGAGACGCAGGATGTATCAGTGACGCTCTGTTTCTTTCCAAATTTTCTGTACCACATTTGGCTTTAAGTAAAATTACTAATTCCTCCAAACTAAACGAAGCCGTTACTGTGGAAATGTTTGAACAGTCACACACTTTGGTTGACATCTTCTAAGTATAGCATGGTATCTTCCTTGACCTTACTAATGTGGTCTGGAGTTAGGAATTGTGGTGGTCAAAATTTTTTACATTTACAATATATAAAATTGCACTTGCATGTGACATTTGCATATTAAATAAAAGTAATCTCAATACAATTACAATAAATATGATATTACAATACTGTAATCAAACCGGAAGGATTGTATGCAGCCCAGGTGAAAGGTTAGAGATGAATGAAAGGAAGTTATTAAGAAAAATTCTTGGTCCCACATTCCACAACAACAAACTAATTCACACCAAAAATGAAACATTTTACCAAACTACGAAAGACTCCCACGCACAATGAGGAAAAGAAAAATTGAGTTTTATGGGCACAGCTTCAGAATGAACTCAAATAGACTAAAAAAACTTTTTTGGCTACTTCCGCAAAAAAGAGGACTCAAATTCTTTTAAGGAAACGGAGAACGATTTAAGGGATCTCCAAGTCATAGAAAATTTACTCACAGAGAAAAGAGCAAAAAAGTAACCAAAGAGACGAAAGAGAAATGTCAAGTCAAAATGAGAACCAAACGAACATTCCAAATCTCTGGAGAAGAAAGAAAAGCCAGATGAGAACGAATGGTACAGTACTGGCCTAATAGAAAGGTACAGAAAATTAAACATTACAGATTTAACATACTTCAAGGTAGGGCGAAACGAAAGAAGAAGAAGAACAATGAATAACCTACCCTCAGGCTGCAAATATGGTCTGATAACTTTTATATGTCATGATCAATTACGAGACTTAACCTTCATATGTGCCTTAGCATGCATGTGATGGATGTTAAGTATTTATTTTCTCAGATCACTGCAGACTCTATCGAATTGGAGAGGCGCACTGTACAAGGATGTCCTTGGATGGCGTTATGTTCCTCTTCTGGCCAAATAAATTTTTGTTCACGATACTTGTTAAATGATTTGTACTATCCAAAATTCCCACTACTGGTCAACCAAACGCACTTAACTGTAATTCAAATACCATCACTGGCACAGAATATCACCAGCTAAAGGTGATTTTCCTGGCTCCTTTTTAGTAATCTGCCTCTTCCCCCTGCAGTTGCTAAAATTTCCTCTCACTTCATCTTGACAATGTGTTGTTTTTACTATTCCTCCCACAACTCTGTCAGCAGGAGGCTATACGCAGAAGTTAAAAACAAGGCATTCATTGCAAGCATTCTTTCGCTTTGCAAACTACATATCGTCCATTCCACATTGGCGTCCCACGTCCCGTGGAAACATCCAGTTGCCTCCCTAAATCCTTCGTTTGATAACATATCCCATTCCTACAGTTTCAGAATGTGTTTCAATCCGCGTGTCTTCCACTGCTCTCGACTGTAGAGTTAACGTGTGCAGGACGCTACTAATTTGTACTGCCATGGAATATATTCTTTAAGACTCACCGAGAGCTCCCTCTTCCTGGCTCGCGTGTTCCATATGGGTGGCAGGAGATCCAGCGGTGGTCAGGACCAGTCCTCCGTGCCTTGCAACGTGGAATCCAAAATGGTACATAATAGCGCTGAGTTAATGTTTCACCATTTAGCAGCTTTCGATCGCATTTCGTTTACAGGTAAAATTCAATACTTGTTCTACGTTGACATTTTCGGTTGCATTTGGTATTGTATTGTATGTTAACTGGGGGCCTAGAAACGACGGAGAGCCTCCGTCCCCGGCGCAGCCGCAGTGGTCCACAACCCCACGACGACTACCGCAGTCAGCTTCACCACTCCGCCACCCCACACCGAACCACTCTTTCAGGGTTATTGTGCGTTTCGGTGCCATGTGGACCCCCCCCCCCCCCCCCCAGGGAACGTCTCGCAACAGACGAGTGTAACCCCTATGTGTGCTTGGTAGAGTGATGGTGGTGTACGCGTACGTGGAGAACTTGTTTGCGCAGCAATCGTCGACGTAGAATAGCTGAGGCGGAATAAGGGGAACCAGCCCCCATTGGCCGAGGCAGGTAGAAAACCGCCTAAAAACACCCACAGACTGGCGGGCTGACCGGACCTCGACCCATGTCCACTGGGCGGATTCGTGCCAGGGACGAGAGGCTCCTTTCCAATCCGCAAAGCCGTGCGCTAGAACGCGCGGCCAACGGGGCGGCCGGTAACAATTTACGTTTCCATGTGTATTTTAGTGAGGCAGCCTTAGTCCGTAAGAAGATGCACCGACGTGTTTCCAGAGAACAGTGAACTTGGTGTTTCGGGCTTTGGTTTATTCCTAAAGTAGCTGAGTACCCGATGGTTCCCAGCTGTGTATCTTTTCTAGTTTTCTATTAGTCCATCTCCTCTTTTCGCCTCCCTATGTCCATCCCCTTCTTCACCACCCTCTGTCCGTCTGATCCACACCCTCTCTCTGTCTGTCTCCTCCACACATCCACTCTCTGTCTATCTCCTCCAGCTCCCCTCTCTGTCCATCTGCTCGTCCCATATGTGCCCATCTACATTTTCCACCTCTGTCCATCCCCTCCACCTTATATCTAGTTCTGTCTCTTCCTACCGCCTGTCGTTGTCCATATACCCCTGCGATATTTCTGTCAATCTCCTCTCCCCCTGTGTCTGTCCATTTCTCTTCCTTCCTTTCCTTTTTCCATTTCCTCCTCTCCCCTCTCTCTGCCCATAGCCCTCTTCCCTTTCTCTGCCTATTTTCTCCTCCCTGTCTTTCTGCCAATCTTCTCCTCCCCACTCTATGCCTTTCTCCCCCATCTCTGTCCACCTCCTCCTCTTTCTTTTCTCTGTCCATGTCCTCCTGTCGCCTTTGTTTGTCTGTACCCCTCTCTCCTCTCTCTGCCTATCTGTGTCCAACTCCTCCTTACCCCTTGCTATCTGTTCATCTCCTCTCTCCACTTTACCACGCTCACCCCTATATGAGACTATTAGTTCTTATAACCACAGTACTTCTTTCCAGATCGTAATTAATAGATGTACGAAATTTGGAAGAAGTCGTTCCGCGTGATCTTTTACCCGTGGCTTTACCTACAAACTCACATGTCAATATGATTACATATTTTTAACATATTTAATACATATTTCTTCACTTATTTCACCTGTATCTATAGCGAATTTTGCCCTTCTGTAGCATGATCTAAATTCACAGATGCGATGTGTCGTATATGTGGCAATTATCTACGAAATGTGCTGTGCACGGAGTTAGTAGTAAAGAAATGATGTATGAAAACGTCATGCATGATACGGCTGTTTTTCGCACATCTAAGTGTTTATGACATCGTTTGCTCTGAGGTATTTGTCATACAATGACATATTTTTCTACGTGCGTTCAGGGGGATATGTACATACTGCTTACGAATCGTCTTGTCAACAGAGTTAGTAGTAAAGAAGTAATAAATTCAAGCTTCATAGATGGTGTCACTGAACTATGTGTCGCACAATGACGTATTTTTGTAGGTAAATTAAGCGGCATATGTCTAGATTCTCTGTGAAAAGTGCTGCGAATAGAGTTAATAGCAACAAAGCAATATATTGAAACGTCTTGCGTGATACGCCTGTTTCTCACACATCCAGTTGTTTTTGACGTCATGTCTCCTAATCTATGTGTCGTATGATGATATAATTTTGTTGTATACGCGAATACAGTCTGCAAAATGTATCGCGCAAATAGCTGGCAGTAAAGTAGTAATAAATTACAACGTCGTGGTTAATAAGCCAGTTTTACTGCTTGAAGAGTGAAAATGTAAGCCACAATCTTTTCCTTAATTTGTGTGGATCGTCAGCGAGAGTGTCTCGTAAAGGTTTTTAATTACGTGTTAAGTTCGTTGTAAGTATCTAAGTGCTGTCATTCTCAAATACTGGATGAATTAACGACGGGCATTCCTGCTTCGTTGGCTACTCTGCCATTTCACACCGACCGTCATTCCATTGACGGTAGGTGGTTCTTGTCCCTACGGCGCTTAGCTCCACAGAGTACCAGGTTTGGATGAAATCGGTCCAATGGTTTAGGAAGGGATGTGAAATAAATATGCATACGTCACACATTTTTATAATACGCGTAGATTAAATACGTGTTTCCCCTTTATTTCGGAATTCTTATGATTTTAATGTGTTCATTGGTGCTTTTTTCTTGACCTTTATTGGGAGCCATGCAACGTTGGACATTACTTAGTCGAAACTCACCTCAGTCGTCGAAATAAAAATATAGTCGTCTTCAGCGATCGCATTTAGTTAACTCGTTGCTCACCTCTTTGCAATATTTTATTCGTTTTAGGGGAGATTCCTGAGTGGCGAACAAAGTCATAGTAACAGACCGTGCCACGTGTCCATTGTATTGTACCCCTGCACCTGCTATTGCTCCAGTGGCTGTAATTATAATACTTGGGCACCCACAGTTTGCTAACAGATCTACTAGTGAATCCTAGCACGCTAATTTTCGAGAGCTGTTTCTGTAGCCTTTGTCACGCACCACCCTCCCTATCAACCGACTAGATGTAGCTAACTAATACACTCCTGGAAATTGAAATAAGAACACCGTGAATTCATTGTCCCAGGAAGGGGAAACTTTATTGGCACATTCCTGGGGTCAGATACATCACATAATCACACTGACAGAACCACAGGCACATAGACACAGGCAACAGAGCATGCACAATGTCGGCACTAGTACAGTGTATATCCACCTTTCGCAGCAATGCAGGCTGCTATTCTCCCATGGAGACGATCGTAGAGATGCTGGATGTAGTCCTGTGGAACGGCTTGCCATGCCATTTCCACCTGGCGCCTCAGTTGGACCAGCGTTCGTGCTGGACGTGCAGACCGCGTGAGACGACGCTTCATCCAGTCCCAAACATGCTCAATGGGGGACAGATCCGGAGATCTTGCTGGCCAGGGTAGTTGACTTACACCTTCTAGAGCACGTTGGGTGGCACGGGATACATGCGGACGTGCATTGTCCTGTTGGAACAGCAAGTTCCCTTGCCGGTCTAGGAATGGTAGAACGATGGGTTCGATGACGGTTTGGATGTACCGTGCACTATTCAGTGTCCCCTCGACGATCACCAGCGGTGTACGGCCAGTGTAGGAGATCGCTCCCCACACCATGATGCCGGGTGTTGGCCCTGTGTGCTTCGGTCGTATGCAGTCCTGATTGTGGCGCTCACCTGCACGGCGCCAAACACGCATACGACCATAATTGGCACCAAGGCAGAAGCGACTCTCATCGCTGAAGACGACACGTCTCCATTCGTCCCTCCATTCACGCCTGTCGCGACACCACTGGAGGCGGGCTGCACGATGTTGGGGCGTGAGCGGAAGACGGCCTAACGGTGTGCGGGACCGTAGCCCAGCTTCATGGAGACGGTTGCGAATGGTCCTCGCCGATACCCCAGGAGCAACAGTGTCCCTAATCTGCTGGGAAGTGGCGGTGCGGTCCCCTACGGCACTGCGTAGGATCCTACGGTCTTGGCGTGCATCCGTGCGTCGCTGCGGTCCGGTCCCAGGTCGATGGGCACGTGCACCTTCCGCCGACCACTGGCGACAACATCGATGTACTGTGGAGACCTCACGCCCCACGTGTTGAGCAATTCGGCGGTACGTCCACCCGGCCTCCCGCGTGCCCACTATACGCCCTCGCTCAAAGTCCGTCAACTGCACATACGGTTCACGTCCACGCTGTCGCGGCATGCTACCAGTGTTAAAGACTGCGATGGAGCTCCGTATGCCACGGCAAACTGGCTGACACTGACGGCGGCGGTGCACAAATGCTGCGCAGCCAGCGCCATTCGACGGCCAACACCGCGGTTCCTGGTGTGTCCGCTGTGCCGTGCGTGTGATCATTGCTTGTACAGCCCTCTCGCAGTGTCCGGAGCAAGTATGGTGGGTCTGACACACCGGTGTCAATGTGTTCTTTTTTCCATTTCCAGGAGTGTACATCTCTCATCTTAGTGAATTTGTGTTATTACTTATTTTAAAACGGACCACGTAGATAAGGCTTCGTCATTATTCTTGTTGTCTACGTTCCATCTATCTAAGCCGTTCCTGTGTGTCTTACAATAAGATTGATCGCAATCGTATGCTTTAAGACTCAATAAATAGCCATCATTTGTGACCACTCACTCACGATCTTTTACTAAAATCTCATATAGAGAGCGACCGGTATGTAATGTCTTTTCTTACTTTAAATTTTTTTAATCAGTCATGTAATCACATTCATTACTAGCAACCTTTTGCCATCTAATGTGCTAAATTTCAATAACGGAGCGGTATCATCAATTACTTTTTGAGAAAAATAATCAGAGATGGAATTTTGGACATCATTCTCGTTTTGAAATTCTTACAATTTGTATTAAGTTGTAAACACCGTGATCAATGGAAATCAATGGCGCAATATTGTACGAGTATGGTTGGTGAGGCAGTATCTCCCACCTCAACTCATGAATTTTTCTCAGGGGGTCTTCTTTCCCAGTACGGCTCTGCATTGTCACGCAGAATAGCTCCTTTTCTGTTGTCAGTCACATATTTCAATTAAACATTGATTTACCCGAACTACTTGTTGGCAGTTAACATCAGCATTCACAGCTTGTCTAGGTGTCAGATCTTCAAAATGAACGATCACGCGAATACCTCACGAAACACAGAAATCTCAGTTTTGGTGTTAACCTGGCTTACCTGTAGTACTTGGTGGCGATTCATTCGAAGAGATGACACCTTTTCATTTCAGAGTGTCATAGAGGACCCATTTTTCATCTTCCGTGAACATCCTATCGAGAAACACTTCCGTATTGTGGAGCTGAGGCAATAAGTTTCATGTGGTGGATCGGTTAGATTTGTTTGCCTTTATCAGTTTGCTTCAGATTATCTGGCATGGTCAAACATGCTTGGTTAATACTGATTCACGGTTCCTTGATTCTCTGACAATGGATTTGCTTTCACTTGAGCCCTTGACATCTCACTATCTAATCGTTCTGCTCTTCCTTATCGATAAGAGTTAATTTGAATTTAGATCACTACCTTGAGCAGTTGCGAACGTTCAGTGTACTCGAAGACACATCGCCAATGCTTTTGGTAGCAGCCGTAGAGCTACAACACTTCGTTACGTTACGAGTATGTGGGCGTGTATTCGTCCACCGACGCCTGGTATTGAGGAGGGGTGAATCTGTAGCAGGGCTGCGCTCTAGCGGCCCCAGGGCACAGGGCGCGCCGCGTCCACCCTGGATAGTTGACGTGTTTTGGTCAATCACGGACAGAGACGAGCAGCGTCACCGCAAACGGGTAAATCCCAGTACTGGGAATTTGGACGGCTGTCAGTCGCACGTTCTTTGCGCCACAGATAATGTCCCAGGGAATCGTGGAGTGTAAGACAATTTTAAACATGACTAAGTTACAGCTCTTTGCACTTCGACAGTAAGTAACAGTTACATCTGAAAGCGAATCTGGACACATCTGCCTCGTCAAAAAGTGAGTCACATCCAGTGACATAACAATACTTCAGTATCTTTAAACCAATAGAAGTTAGTATTTCACAACTAATAAATATTTATTTATTGAACCTATGAATTAACAACTTCTAATCGCTTCATGCGATTTCAACAAACGATATCTCAGATGATAGCACGGCACTAAGGGTCTCATCCCTGAAAGCTAAGATCAGTATTCATTCAATTTATTGTTATAAGACGTCTTTTATATCTTTTTCATTATGGAAATGTTTGTCAGAACACGGTGTTAAATACATTTACACGTCAAATGGTCAGATGAGTACCTCATATTTTGTCATACTTTTGGTTTAATTTAATGAACAGTTTACCATTTTACAACGCTATTAATAAACACTGCTAATTTAAAAGTCGAAAATCACGTGTGTTAGCGGACACTAAATTTCAAATGGGAACCAAATAAGGCTTTCCGTCAAGCAGGCATAAATAATTGTTTACATAATATTTAACGACAGTTCGCTGTCATTTAACGTGAGTGAACATGCTGAATGACACTACCTGATTTATTTATGAACAATGCTTTATTTGTAATTATTATGAATGTTCTGAGTGTGAGCAAATATTCACAGTATCTCATTTATTTAAATATTGTGTAATATGTACCAGTGAGTTTAGTACGGGAAACTGGTCAATATGAACCAGATCATATCTGTAGCATGTAAGAACGTTGTATATTTGGTGGGGATGGCCTTCAGTCAATAGAAAAGCAGACAATTTGGTCGGATAGGTGATTTCTCCTGGGTGGTGGACAGCCGATATAATGCTCTAGCTTTTGAAGGGACTTTATATTTCGAGAAGTCAGAATGTGCTCCAGAGCACGACTTTAACTTTGGCTGCTTGATTTACGGAATTCAGAATGGACAGAGTGTGACTTACTATTCTTTGCATCATGTGTGACAATTCGTAAATCATCATGCTGTACTCTAAACAGTCTTGAGCTGATGAACAATTTGTGCGTTGTGATTACGAAATGGATTTATTTTTACTGAATGTTTGATTATGTAGTTTGGGGATTTTACTACTACTCTCGTAAGGCTCTTAACGTAACTTCACTGCATTTGATAGGGGTACTGTCTGTCGGTATTTTAACTGACCATATCAGCACCATTTTCGATTTATTTGAGATGTCATTTCTTGAACAGACATTATTAACATACTTATCTGCCGTCTACATCAGTTACAGGCGTTAGAATAGAACACTTATCATTAAATTATTCATTTAAATTTTGTCTTGTATTTCTGTATACATTATTAACTCGCAATTATAGCCAATGCATAGACTATTTGGATGCAAGATCACAGCTAGAGGTTATTATTTGCAGCGAATTAGTTGTGGAGAATGGAAGCAGACGTGCTCTGCTCGACTCTAGGACTACGTCGACTTGTTCTTTTTAACCAGAGACGTGCATAGCTCAAGCACCTAAAGTGTGAGTAATTGCATGTAAAGACGCAACTGGTTTGCTCGTGTGGGTTGCTGTTTATGAGAGCAACTGCTCAGCAGCAGTAGCTAGGTATCGTTTCATTTGAGGTTTTCTCGTCCAGGATACAAGTCTAATGCGTTTAGAGTTGCAATTATAATTCTAACACACTACGGTAAACTGTGTTCCAGGTCCCACATCTGTTACACTTTAGGCAGTTTGCTTGGGGGGCTCTGAGCATAGCATTTTGCAGCAGTTGAGTGTGTGAGAATCTGTAGCATATTTGCTAGGTGTGTGGAAGTTCGTTGCTGAACTTCAAGAAAGAAGAAGAAAGCTATGCAGAAGCGAGCCGAGTTCGAATGTGCGACAGCCAGTTGCAGCAGAGTCCTGGACGGCAGCATAGCGCAGTGGCGATCACGGCACATGGGCTACCGGCGGCCACTTCGAGTTCATCAACATCGAGCTCAGTGTCGGAAAGACCGTAAACCGTCAGTGACAGAGATACTCGAGTTCCGGCGGCCAGTAAGGCGAGTATACCGTTCGTTCGTTACAATTTTTTACGAGATTCCAATAGGAGGGACTTATATTTACCGATAACTGTGTAGTTACTAGTTTATTTTTGTAATTTCTTGCGTGCTTGGGTGCTTACTAGGCACAATCTTTTATTTCAATAACAGTGTAGCATACAATACCACCGTTATTGTCGAACATTATATCGAGCCTGTTATCATACAGGGTTTTGTTTGTTTTCGTTAGTACATCAGTGTCGGTTAGACAGTCAGTGAGAAAGCACTCCGAATTTGTGCTTCTTATAAGTCGAATACACTGTTCGTTTGTTACAGTTTTTACGAACTTCAAACACGAATGACGTCAGTAATGGATATGAACTTTGATTGCTGTGTACAGATGCTAGTTGAGTTGGTGACCCTTCGCTCACAGCTCCAGGTAGTGTTGGCTTCCGTCACACAGCTTGAGGCTGCTGCCAAGGGCATCGCTGTTGGGGGTCGGACGCGGGATGCGAGGCACATCGGGCGCGTCCTACGTGTCTACCGATCGGTCCACTGCTGTCGCCTCCCCAGGTACTGCCTGCACAGAGGTTGACCCCTCACCCGTGGTCGATTGGGACATCATTCCAAAGTCTGGCAGCCAGTGAAAGACTTTCTAAGGGGCCGATCTTAAGGCCTTCACAGTTAGTTTGATGAACGGGTTTTGGGGGTCGCCCATGGCTGATGGAGTCTCAAAGCCAGATGTAGTCATCCACCCTCTTCCAGAGGAAGCTTCTCGACCCACAAGGTCTGGACATTCACAGAGGGTGGGTTTGCTGGTAGTTGGAAGCTCCTTCGCTGGGCGCGTAATAGGGACCCTTAGGAATATTGCTGCCAAGGAATGGACGGAAGTCACTACTTGTGATTACCAGGGGGAGTCATTTCGGATGTGGAAGGGGTGCTCCGGATGTCATCAAGTGTAAAGGGTGCAGCCAACTACAGGTGGTGGCTCATGTCGGTATCAATGACATGTGTCGCTTTGGATCGGAGGAGATTCTCTCTGGTTTCGGGCTACTAGCGGAAATTGGAAAGGCTTCTAGTTTTGCTTGCGAGATTAAGGCGGAGTTCACCATCTGCAGCATCGTTGATGGAACCGACTGTGGTCCACTGGCGCAGAGCCGAGTGGATGATCTAATTCAGAGGCTTAGGGGGTTCTGTGACCGTGTAGGCTGCAGATTCCTTGACTTGGGCCATCGGGTGTTGGGTTTCCGGGTTCCGCTTAATAGGTCATGAGTCCACTACATACAGGAAGCAGCTACACGGGTAGCGGGGCTGCGTGGATTGGACTGAGCAGCTTTTTAGGTTAAAGGTTCTCAGGAAACTACAGAAAGGGCGTCCGGGACAGGTAAAACATCGTGTTGTAGTTGTAATTTGTCGTAGATGTGTTGGGAAAGAACCATATCACGAAGCACTAATAGAAAGCACTGAAGCTCTAATAGTTATAGGTACAGAAAGCAGGTTAAAGCCGGAAATAAGTTCAGCCGAAATTTTTTCAGAAAGTGTAATAGTGTTCAGAAATGATTGATTAAATACAGATGGTGGTGGAGAATTTATTGCTGTCAGAAGTAGTTTATCTTGTGCTGAAACTGAAGTAGATAGTTTGTGCAAAATAGTATGGGTAGTGGTTATAGTTGGCAAACGGACTAAACTATTAATTGATCGTTTTAACGAAACTCCCAACCCCCGACTCAGAAAATGTAGTTGCTGAACAGTTCAAGGACAACTTGAGTCTCATTTCAAACAGGTACCCAGCTCATGCAATTGTAGTGGCGGTGGAATTCAATCTACCCTCGAATGGCTCCAAGCACTGTGGGACTAGAGATCTCAGGTCATCAGTCCCCTAGACTTAGAACTACTTAAACCTAACTAACCTAAGGACATTACACTTCCATGCCAGAGGCTGGGATCCAAAATGCGACAGTAGCAGCAGCACGGTTCCGGACTGAAGTGCCTAGAACCACAGCGGCCGACTCAATCTACCCTAGATATGCTAGAAAAATTATACGTTTAAAGCCGACAGCAGGAATAAAATGACATGTGAAAGTGCACTGAACACTTTCTCAGAAATTTATTTTGAACAATTAGTTCATGAGACCACTGCAAGGGTAAGTGGTTGCGAAAGTATACCTGACCTCTTAACAACATATAATCCCGGACAAATAGGAAGTATCGTGACGATTACAGGGATTAGCGACCACAAGGCAGTTCAGGGCTCTGAGCACTATGGGGCTCAACATCTTAGGTCATAAGTCCCCTAGAACTTAGAACTACTTAAACCTAACTAACCTAAGGACATCACACACACCCATGCCCGAGGCAGGATTCGAACCTGCGACCGTAACAGTCCCGCGGTTCCGGACTGCAGCGCCAGAACCGCACGGCCACCGCGGCCGGCAACAAGGCAGTTGCTGAAGGTGAATACCGTAACACCTACAACCATCAAAAAGAAACGCAAATATATCTATTTAAAAAAGCTGATAAAAATGCTCTTAACGCTTTTTTAAGAGACAGTCTTCACTTCTTCCGATCCTATCATGTAAGCGAAGAAAATATGTGGAATGATATCAGAGAGCTAGTATCGACAGCAATTGAGAGATATATACCACACAAATTAATAAGTGATGGTACTGAGCCCCCATGGGACACAAAACGGGTTAGATCGCTGTTGCAGAAGCAACGAAAAAAGCATACCAAATTTGAAAGAACGAAAAATCCCCAAGATTTGCAACGTTTTGCAGAAGTTCGATGTATATATTTAAATGTGTGTTGCTTTGAATAATTTCCACAACGGAACTCTGTCTCGGAATCTGGTGGAAAATCTAAAGAGATTCTGGTTATACATAAACCACACCAGTGGCAAGACACAATCAATGCCTCCGTTGCGCGATAACAACGGTGAAGTCACTGATGACAGTGCCACTAAAAATCACTTATTAAACACGGTTTTCTGAAACTCCTTCACCAAAGAAAACCAAGTAAATAGTCCTGAATTCCAATCAGGAACAACTGCCAAGATGGGAACGATAGAATTAGGTATCCTTGGTGTAGCAAAGCAACGTAAATCACCTAATAAATGAAAGGCCTCCGGTCCAGATCGTAAACCAGTGAAGTTCGTTTTAGAGTATGCTGATACAATAGCTCCATATTTATTAATTATATACAACTGCTTGCTCACAGAAAGATCCGTACTATAGACTAGAAAATTTCTCAAGTCAAACCAATGACCAAAAAGGGAAGTGGGAGTAGTCCGCTGAATTGCAGGCCCATATCACTAACGTCGATTTGCAGAAGGGTTTTGGAACATATACAGTTTTCGAACAACACGAAGTACCTCGTAGAAAACGATCTATTGACACATAGTCATCAAGGATCAGAAAATATCACTCCTGTAAAACACAACTAACTCTTTATACTCATTAAATAATGGGTGCTATCGACAGGGGATGTCAAACTGATTCCATATTTTTAGATTTCCAGAAGCTTTTCGACACAGTTCCTCACAAGCGTCTTCTAACCAAACTGTGTGCCAATGGAATATAGCCTTAGTTGTGGGACTGAATTCGAGATTTCCTGTCGGAAAGGTCACAGATTGTAGTAATAGATGGAGAGTCATCGAGTAAAACAGAAGTAAGAAGTAATATCCGGTGTTGCCCAGCTAAGTGATATAGGCCCTCTGTTGTTCGTGATCTATATTAACGACATAGGAGACAATCTGAGTAGCCGTCTTCTTTTGTTTACAGATGATGCTGCCAATTACCGTCTTGTAAAGTCATCAGATGGCCAAAACGAATTGCAAAATGATTTAGATAAGATAACTGTAGGGCGCTAAATGTGGCACTTGACTCTGAATAATGAAAAGTTTGAAATTACTCACATGAGTACTAAATGAAATCCGCTACATTTCGATTACGCGATAAGTCACACAAATCTAAAGGCTGTAAAATCGACTAAATACTTAGGGATTACAATTACAAATAATCTAAACTGGAATGTTTTGGGTAGAGCAAAGCAAAGACTGCGATTCACTGACGGAACACTTAGAAGTTTATACAGATCTACCAAAGAGATTGCTTACGCCACGCTTGTCGGCCCTATTTCGGAGTACTACTGTATGGTGTTGAGAACCGCATCAGGTGGAACTTACGAATGACATCGAAAAAGTTCAAAGAAATGCAGCTCATTTTGTACTATCGCGAAATAGGCGAGGTTGCGTCACAGACATTATACTTGAATTGGAGTGGCAGTCATTAAAACATAGGTGTTTTTCGTTGCGACAGGATCTTCTCATGAAATTTCAATCTTCAGGTTTCTCCCCCGATTGCGAAAACATTCCGTAGGCACCCACCTATATAGGGACAATTGATTATCACGATAAAATAAGAGAAATCGGGGCTCGCACAGAAAAATTTAAGTGCTCGTTCTTCCCACGCGCAATTCGATTGTGGAATAGTAGAGAGACAACTTGAAGGTATTTCACTGATCCCTCTGCCAGGTACTTTATTATGAATAGCATAGTAATGACGTAGACGTTGATGTAGGCACTTCGCTCAGGGGACGTATATCAGGAGCAGCCAATACTAACGCCGACAACGATTACCTGCAGGGCCATTATCAGTGATCGACCCTGCAGTGACTAAGATGTCACCCAGCATATGTGGTTCAGGTAATGTTAGTGGGCCAATTAGTCTAACCCAACGTCTGAACGTGGTGACATCGATAGGGACGATATTAGTTGAGAAAATTGTCTGAAATGGCAAGTGATTCAATGGTGTGTTTAAGGAAATTCTGACGAACTTGAACTCTATAATAGGGGTGTTGGGCACTCAGATAGGTTCCATAAAAACAGAGATACGTTCAGTAGGGACAAGTGTAGCAGAAAGTGTAAAAGCTGGGGTTAAGAAAATTAAATCCGATATAGAAGGGATCACTGACTGGAAATCAGAAATTATAAGGTCCGATGTACGCAAAATTTCTGAAGAGGTAGGAGTGGTTAACACCAGAGTCGACACAATGGAAAAGGATATCGGGGAAAAGTTTCAAAATTTACATTACCTGCTGGTTGGCGATGTTTAAATTGCGTGCTAAGGCAAAATGCACTTCAGCAAGTAACCACAAAGTCTTTCAACACCTTGTCAGGTAAAGAGATGGAGTGTGAAACGGAGGTGGTGAAAATTAGACAACAGTAGGAAGCATAGATCAATAACGAATTTTTCAGCGGCAATAGCAGGTAAAATATGTACGGGCAGAATGAAATGCTCTAGCTGTGAATCAGGCTACTACCGTAGTGGGTGTTCATGAGGTAATTCAGGAACGTTAAAATGGTTTGGAGATGATGGCAAATACCACCTAGTTGATTTTATTGCTGTGTGCCGAAGTGGATGTCGGAAGAGGCAAAAATTAAGTTCGCTAAAAGACATCACGAGGGCAAAACACAGTCATGGACGAATGTGTTGAATGCTTCATTTATTTCCTATGAAGTGTTTGAGAATTGTTTCCTGAACAAATTCTGGAAAGAAACGAAGCAAACGCGACTTCACAATGAGTTCCTGAACAGAAGACGTTTCAAACACGGAAATGGGTCAATGCAGGATATTTGTGTGCGTGAGCTCGCGAAGTTGACGTATATAAATCGTCCGCTGGGGAAGTTAACTGAAATCACGACACACAAGAGAAGCTTACCGGAATTTTTACGATAGGTTCTTGTCGACAGTCGAACAAATTCCATTGATGAGTTTTTTGACTTTATTGAGAAGCTTAAAGAGGCCATAAATTATGTTAAGCTAGCTGAGAAGGCGGCGTAGCAAGCTATATGTGAAGGCATCGTAGCAGTAGTCTCGTCAGCTGGTGATTAGTTATATATCTGCAGACGTGGGTGATTTATTGTTAAATGGAACCTAAGGTGATGCTGAAGTGGTGAAATTTGAGGCGACTGATTTAGATATCTCGGAGAAAGGAACTGGTGCATTCATTTCTGTTCGTGGAAGTGAACCGATGGCTCTTCATGAAAGCATGAATTGAATGAATGTGGAAGGAAGACTGTGAAAGTGTTGTATGAGATAGTGGATCAGAACGCAAAGTGTCGGAGAAATCTGAGAGGAGAGAAAACGTTACGGAGACACAGGTAGTTCCGAATTTGGAGAAATTCGAGTGTACTTTGAATTATGATGTTGTGCTATGCAGAAATAGAGATTAGTGCTCTCTGCAAGGATATGTTACGAGCGCAAGATGACGATCCTGAACTGAAATATGTGAAAATAAATTTTGGCATCAAGATACCCCGATACTATAAAATTCATTTAGGATTTATTTCGTAGGACAGACGAGAAAACGGAGCCGTGGAGACTAAGCTTCCGGAAAAGTATTTTGACCATCCGACAGACTACATCCACTTAAATTATGGGTATTACGCGGCAAAAGGTGTGTTGAATTCTTTGGGGTGTATATGCATTTAAACAAGATAGCCATACGGGTATGTGCTCAATTTGCCTCTTGTGACAAATGCCAGCGAGTCAAATATTGCATTAACCCGCACCTGGGTAAATGCAAAGTATCATCCCTAGCAAAGTTGGCGAGCTATTGGTGGCAGACTATTTCGGGACACTCTCAACTGGTTGTGGTGATATGAAGAATATATTTTGGTTGTTAATGTATTATCAAAGTCGATCAAATAGTATTTAATACGGAAAGCTAATAGCACAACTCCGATCGCCCACTGGGAAAGGATTTCTTTACTAAAGCAACAAAACCAGAGAGGCAGTTGTCTGATGACGGATATCTATTTATGTCTAAAGTGTGGAATGATTTCATGAATAGTGAAGGAATGAAATACATAAAGGTATCGGCATACCACCAGGCAAGTAACCCATGTGAACGCTATATGCGACAAATTGGCCGCCTGCGTAGAACGCATGCAAGCAACAATCATTCTAAGTGTACGGAGTTTATCAAACCATCTAAAGACGGATTAAATAGTGTTAAGAGTAAAACTACAGAGTACTCGTCAATATAAACAATGACAGGAAGCAAGCCGAAGATTTTACTTACCCAGGTCGTGGATTTACCGCCAGGAGCCCGAGGTGGGTGACCGACCGACCTGGCGGGAGATATCTAGTGCTGCGTCGAAGTACAGTGCATCCGTTTATGTTGTTGGGATCTGCGTGTCTTGACGCTATATGCATGAGTGTCTGGTGGTCGATAACAATACCCAGGATGCAGAAGCAATGATTTTGTATTGTGCAGGATACCAATTATTTTTACTACGACGATGTGGTATGGTGATAAAAATGTTTGTAGTAACATAATCTGGTTGAAGTTCCATTTCTCGGCAAAACATTCAACCTTTCCTCGACAATAGCAGGTCAGTATAACTGAAGATAGTTTCATATTTCATGATCTGTAAGCCACTTTGAAAGATTTAACTGTCGCTGCAATATGTCTACAGCACGTTTTTAGATCTGTACAAAATAGTTTTCCTCTGAAAAGCTGGTAATTTGTCCGTCTGTCGAAAGTGGCATACAGTGGTCATACATCAGCAGCACAATTTGGCAGCTAAATCCAGTAAGAACCAATCAGACCATTTACATTAAGTACGATGACTTCAGAGTGTCACAAGACACCCTTTGTGGGGGGCATAGTAGTGTCTACGGACTGGTTGTAACAAGACGGTGCCAGAACAAAGTGTCTACGGAAAGTTCTGTGATATCAGAAAACCACATGATGTTTTCTTTGTTCGAGTGTTCAGATATGACTTCAGGCAGAGCAGCCCATTCTGGTTCAGACAGGTAGGGTGGTGTCCCTCACCTACCATTAAGGCTTTTAGCATCTTCGTACCAGCAACTGTAGGATCGAAAATTCACCGAAAATTCCACCCATTCTTCCCGTCTGTGGGACAGTGCAATCTTTCAGACATGCAATATGCTTTGTGTCTTGTTTTTCTTTTCACCATCTGCTGTTGGTTCCCGAAATATGTCATTGACTTTGAGGTACGTAATTGTTCTGATTTTCCTATCTGTGCTTAGACACCATTATGCTTCGAAAACAGACGGAAATAAAAAATAAGAGTCTCAACATACCTGACTCTAGCAGTGAATATAAACTAAGCCCATTAAGCGTTTCGGAAAAATTATGACTACCACAGCTGCTCAGAAATTTATCATTCCCTGACAGTACCTTCAAACAAGCAGCTAGAACTCTAAAAGTGGAGAGTGTGACATTTAGAGTTGCAGGGACATTTATTTCTGCATGTAGAGTTGTAGATGAATGAAGCGCTCTATATAGAGTTTGTATTTGCCTGTTACTAGTTACGGGTGGTACTGCGAAAATTTTTCCAGCAGCATAACACCAGTTGAGTGACATGACCAGTTGAAAGCTGTATTGTTATCTTTAGGAATGAATAAGTATGTATGAAATACATTTCTGCAAACTGGTTAAACAAACAATATTCTGCAATGCCTTGTCTCCTGTAATTTGTTTAAACAATATTCCAATGCCATAAAATGTTAATGCAATGTGGCTGGTGATAATTAGCCTAATGTCGTAAGATCCTCTCAGCCCAGTCCTGACTCAGCGATTTTCCCTGCCAATTTTAATGGGATGAGTGATGAGGGAGGGGGAGATGGGTGGGACATGGTGGAATTCTAACTTTCTAGGTAAGTAAATAAACAGGGTGAAATTGTTTAAGGAAGTGTTGTATTTATCCGGTAGCTCAACACAGACTGCACGTGTTTCTTACCATTTCCAGTGGTGTGAGGGGAGTGGAGAGAAGGAAGGGATGGATGAGGGCCAGCATTACCATAAATGTGATTGGGGGGAGGGAGGGACCTAGGTGTCAGCTGTGGAAAGCCCATGATCTCATGAGGGTGATTGGGATAATTAAATGATTAATGAATTATTTTGAACATTTAATTTTATATGTTTAATATAAAAAATGCCCCAGAAGTCACTTTGTCCTGCTTCTATCCCCCAATATTTGGCTACAAAACCCTGTTTCTTCAGTGTATCCCTGGTCAGTGCGTAGGCTTTACGCCACCTATTTGGCAGAGCCTCTATGCCTATATGGTACCACTCTACTGGTCGGCTCAGGAGTCAATGCCTTACTGCATCAATAAACTATCCATCATCCACGTACTGCTTCCCATCGAGTGCAGCCGTCATTAGGCCAGACAGATGGAAGTCACAAGGTGCGAGATCCGAGCTGTTGGGTGGGTGAAGGAAAACAGTCCACTGAAGTTCTGGGAACTCCTCTTGGGTGAATACATTTGCATGAGTCCTTGCATTGTCATGGAGGAGGAGAATTTCGTTTGCGTTTTTGTGGCTAGAAAACGTTGAATTTGTTTGTTCAATATCCTGTGGATAGCACAATACACTTCCGAGTTGATTGTTGTTACTACGGGAGAGGACATCAGACCGAATAACGCCTTCGGTCTCCAACAGGACCATCACCATGACTTTAGGGGCAGCAGCTTTGAACGTTTTTCTCTGGGGGGGACGTTGCGTGGAGCCACTTCAAGCATTGTCATTTTTGTCCGTTCGAAGTGATGAACGGTTGTGTCATCGACAGAGGCAATATGAGACAAAAACTTGTAACAATCAGCCTCGTAACGTGCAAGCAGTTCTTCACATGTGGTCTTCCGTTTGCTGTTTATATCTTCTGTCAGGAGGCGACTAACCAAGCGGCACGTGCCTATGAGAATCCTAAGTGGTAGACAAGTTTGTCTCTACTCCCAATAGAGTTGTCCAGTTTAGCTGCAACATGTCTGATTGTGATCCGTTGATAACCTCGAATGAGAGTGTCAGCACGTTCCACCACTGCAGGAGACACAGCTGTGTTCGGCAGACCGACCTACGGGAGATAGGACAGCTTTGCGTGACCTTGTTGCGATGATGACACAGGCCTTGTACAACGACTCACCGTGCTCTTATTCACTGCCAGGTTTCCGCAGACATTCTGCAAGCACATATGAATGTAGACGGTGTACTGGTTTTGTGCTAAAATAAATTTAATGAGAGGTCTCTGCATGGAACAAATCTCCGTTACAAACGTAATTTCGCAGGCTACGCTAACGCCGATATCTGCCCCAGCTTCAGGGGCAAATTACAGGGGCTGAATCGGAAATATTCCACTATGTCCCACAACAAATTCCGCATTTTTAAGCAGAAACTGAGCGAGAAAATAAATGTGTTGCATTACATATTGAGCGCCTCTCATACATTGTCAGCACATACGCTTAAGTTAACAGTTCAGACTAAACAATAGCTGGAATGCGTGCAATTAAATGAATTAAATGGGTACAATTACTAGCATTCGAGAAATTGTATAAAATGAACAGTGCAATTGATATAGTGTGATTTCAACTTACTGTGCCACGAGAACAGCTACGAGCTATGACATCCCATAAGCTTAAACAGCTGAAGAGAGGAATGAAATGAGGTAGAAGAAGAGTTCTTTCTGAAAAATTCGAGACATGTTGTAGACGACTTTTGGCTGGCCGTATTTGGAGGAAGTTTCGTTGATAAGCTGGTGACAGGCTACTGCAGACTCCTACTTTGGAAATCACAGTTGGGCAAACAGTAATATTGCCGTATTGCCTTGCAATTCTGTATCCTATCCAAACTGTAATTATTTATGATTGGAGTACACTCGTGCAGAAAGCTGCGAATGGGGTCAATGAAGCTCAGTCCTACGGGCTACCCGACGAGTTAGTAAAAATTATTATCTTTATGAATTGAAGTGATGTTTTGGAATAGTCTACAAGTAGAGACTTGCAATGTAAATCTGTCGGCTGTCGGCTGTTACAGGAATACGTCCATATTTTACCTAAAACATAAATGCGTGCCTTTCGCCGACATTTCGAGGAAACACATGCAGTAGTGTACGTGCCCATAAAGTTTTCTAACCCCCATGAGTTGCTAACGACATCATACTGGGCTGTTTCAGCATTTCTCCCAGAGTAGCTTTCCTAGCGGCAATCCAGATGAACATACGCTAATGTGGCCATCGGACCTAAACATCGACTCTGGGCACTACATGAATATTCCTCAATTATTTCACAGACAGCCTTTAAGCGGAGTTGTGCTGCACTTTTGTGTGAAACGTGTGAGTCGCCTAGCATATATTTATACGAGGCGGCGTTGTAGGTAGGTCCATGATCTAACCAAGAATGTTCCTTGTTCGTCGGCTTTGGGAACGTAGAGCGAGATAGGTATTCAGAACAGAGTTATAACACACATCGCCCTCAGTAGGTGTTCAATCAAGCTGCGAACGTCACTAAAAGTAACGACAACAACTAACCCGCCCCCCCTACCCCCCCTCCCCCCTCCCTCCCCGCTCCACGGCTTTGAGTAGCATGTGATGCTTCCTAGCAGCATCGCATGCAGTACAACCTGCTATACCCTAGATCTCCGTCCACACATACCATTGGCCTCATTGTTATCCCAGTGTGTTAATGCACTCTCATGAATCCTCCACACCCCATCGCTTTGTAGTACAAACAGAGTCGCCATAACACAAGGCATTTTCATCGCCCTCGTAGGTAACTTGAGGACGTTAATACATATCAAAACCTAACACAAAATTTATCATTCGTAACAGTAAAGGTTGAGGTTCGTGTCACACGCTTATTTAATTCACTTTCTTAGATTATCCATTTGTGCGACTTATTGTCTCAGAATTTATCAAGACTCGGTGGCATGAGACGGATATAGAAGGATCAAGTTATGACTTGAAAAAAAAAATCTAAATGTGTTCAGAAAGTACTTGACACGTTCCTGTCTACATTTTGTCTATTACTAAAACGGTTTTCGGTTACCAGCCATTCTCACGGCCTCTGAACATAGCAAACAAGAGCTTAAAAACCAGGAATGCAAAGAGTACTTTCAATTGGAATATGAGGTTGTATTAACTAATTAATACAAATAACAAGCCGTCCGCGGTGGCCGAGAGGTTCTAGGCGCTTAGTCTGGAACCGCGCGACTGCTACGGTCGTAGGTTAGAATCCTATCTTGGGCATGGATGTGTGTGCTGTCCTTCGGTTAGCTACGTTGAAGTAGTTCTAAGTTCTAGGGGAAAGATGATCTCAGATGTTAAGTTCCATAGTGCTCAGAGCCATTTTTGAACAAATAATAATATACTGACTTCGACATGAGGGCGTATTTATACAGTATTGTATCTCACAAGAACCGCCGAATATGAAAGTGGTAAATTTCATTATTACGTTTCATAACTTATGTGTGATAATGAGATATTTATGCCTTATTACAGATCATGTTGTAACTTACAAAAAGAGGAATAGGCAACAGTAAACCCATAATCAAGAAGATGTACAATGGTAGCGTTTTAGATGTTACGTTAGACTACGTGCCCGGTTGCTTGCAAATGGAATTGGGAATATCTGGGACTGAACACCATCCGTATCACTGACAAGTTTCAGAACTACATTCATTAACATCTAACGACGTTTAATGAAACACGGATCATGTTGAATAGAAGTTAAAATTTTTGGTATATTCAAAAGTGAAAGTAATTTAACCAAACAGTTCTAGCCACTTCATTTTCAAAGGAAACGTTTTATATACTCATTGAAGCACGAAACGTCTCATTAGATGTGAACACACAGTTACAACTGATGGTTAGATAAATCGTTAATGAATCAAAGAGTATCAGACCAGAGATGTACCTGTATGTTAAGAAGCGATCCAGTGCAAAGGGAATGAGTGACGACTGAGATAATTTACTGCGGCTCAATACAGTCCCCTTTAAAAACGAATGAATAATTGTGTATTAGATTTATCATTTACGTTTACAGTCAGTAGAGAAACGAAGTTCAGTAAAAAATGTAGTTTAGTAAAATTTTCTATAGAAACAGAAAAATAATTTACGTTAAGGATGAAGCAAATTTTTACCGAGAAATGGAATATGTACATGAAGAATGTTCATTTCAATTGTAGAAGAAGAAGTAGAAGCGCAAAGTAAAAAATGATGTTACCTTAACAATAAGAGTGTAAAAATGTGCTAATGTAATGAAACACATTTGCAGATATGTGAAGACATAATATCTATAGAGGCCATGAATAGTTATATTAAGTGATATGCCATCTTTTAAGTAATATATATTACAGTAAAAAAAATAACATTCTGATTTATGAGTCAGCTTCTGGATCAATTGTGGAGATCGACAACAGAGTAAATGAATTTTAACCTGAATACAAGTCACTGGTAAGCGGAGGAGACTAGATACGGTCATAAACTGAACTACACTCCGCCCGAAACAGGCCATCAAGGGCCAACGGAACCGACCGGCCGCCGTGTCATCCTCAGCCCACATGCGTCACTGGAAGCGGATACTGAGGGGTATGTGGTCAGCACATCGCACTCTGGCCGTATGTCAATTTATGAGACCGCAGCCGCTACTTCGCAATCATGCGACTCCTCAGTGTGCCTCGCAAAGTCTGAAACTCGCTAATGAAATATAAAAATACGTGAAATGAAATGGGCTATGCTTATTTGCTGGCAACTGCCTACAAAGGTATTTAGACCAAAATGAGTTATTATTAGATTTTTGTGCCTTTATGGATTATATGCACCATCGTGTCAACAGAATCACAGACAGAGGAAGAGGGGAAGGGGCATGGAAATCAGTTTGTGTGTGTTTTTATTGTGTGTATTTGTATGTAAGTGTGTATGTGTGACTATGAATAAATTTAATAATTGCCCAAGAAGCTTGTATGCAAGTAAATTGATATAGATTTCTCTTTCTAGTACAAATTGCCGTCAGCACCACTTGCGGTTTGAAATCGTCGCATACTGAGATGGTGGAGCAGCCATTCAGCCTTTACGCCTCGCCTACAGACGAGCCTGCATCGCAGCTTAAGCAGCGCAGCCGACGGCGCCTATTTAAATTCATGAGCTGCATCGCAACATCCGCCGTATTACGATGGCAGGGTATTTACATTCCCCGCGTCTCGCGGCAGGGACGCTGTTCGCAATGGCTGCTGGCACAACTTCACATCCACCGCGGGAGCTACATTATATTCCGCCGCAGACATCCGTAACACTGAGGACGGCGAGTTGAGATCAGTGGAAAGCAAGCCAGATTCAAAAGGAGAGTCTCATAACCATACGTTATACGAACGACAGTCCGGTAGGGCGACGCGTACTGTAGATGGAAAATGAATAGGTGAATAGATAGCTCTGCTCCACTGAAACAGACCATAGCTGTTAGTACTGAATATTCTGCTTTCGTATTTGGCTCATAGATAATTTTCACTTTATTTTTTAGTTCGTACCAATACCATTTCATTGTCTCTTTTCAAAACAGGCACATCTTTGAATTTCTACAACAAATTAGCGGCAAACTTAGATGAAGAATACTTGGAAACGAATTTATGAAGTAACACCATTACTTCGAGAAATGCGCAGGGGGATTACTGCGTTGTTCAAAGTAAAGACAAAAAGAAAGAAAAGAGTACCATGAGGAGTGCACACATGTCTGCAGCCGCCGTTCACCCCTGTTATCTATGTCACGTGGTGCACCACAATTCGTTTACAGCATTTGGCCATGCATTGTTTTTTGTAACCACTACAGCACGTGAACAGTTTACAGACTTAACAGTTTCGGAAATGCTTCCACTATTGGCCTGAAAGCCAATGCTCGTGCCCTTTTTGACATCAGATGAATCACCCCGTTTTCACAGTACAACGACTACACTTGCTTCCGCAATCGCTAGACAAGTTTTACAGACCCTCCATTGCTAGCGCCGCCACCCACCGCCCGTGACTGGTTATTACACGTCAACGTAGAAAAAAGGTGGTGGTCTCATTAATGTGGCTGGATCGTCTCTATGACAAATTTGGTTCTTCATTAAAAATCACAACGTAGCATCATAATTAAACTAATCTTTCTGCACCTAATGTTATCAAGGAAACTGAATTTATTACTGATCGATTTAACAGCTCTAAGGACATACGGTTTTCCCAATTTTTAAGTAGTAGCGCGAAGGAGAATAGAAAGCACTAAGTTTCATGATTAACAATAGTAATAATGAACACAATTCTTACGCGTTATTCTGCTAATTATTTTGAAAACCGGTGAGTGGCGTGTTATTAAGTGCCCACATGCTCAGCCATCTGTTTCATGTTATGAATATAGGTGTGATAAGTTGTAGGTAATTTCTCTCATCTGAAAGTGAACTGGTAGAGTAAAATATGGCCACTGGAACTGTGGTGCCGCAGATGTTTCACTGTACTAAAGGAAGCTGGGAATGTGATAAAAGATCTTCAGTGGAAGCAATGAAAATTATAAGAAAAATATTCTCCTTCAGATGGCTGCTTCGAAAATATTTTAACTACGTGTGAGATATTAATTCACCTCAGGCAGAGTATGAAGTTGATTAAAATATCGAGGGTGATTCATGAAGATATGCAAATATTTTAATCTGTTATTCTACAAGTAAAACTAAAGAAAAAAGTTCATATAAACATAGGTCCGCAAATGTTTCGTTCCGGATTTACGTCTAATAAAAGATTTTGCCTGAAATTTAGCAACTTCGTTAATATGAAGCCACTGAAAAACTGTACAAGGTTAAAGTAAAGCACAATCTCCATTTATTTTGTTGTTATTGATTGGAAAATCTAGTGAAACGTGTCTCATATGTGTATCTGCAGTAGGTTTCCATGACAACCAGAGAAGCAAACATGGTCATACAATCAAATTTGTTTACTTTCCATTGTGAATGTAGAAACGTTTATGCCATTGTTGCCAACCGTTAGTGATTTGTTTCAGTCATTTCCTAACCTTGAAATTAATTATATATCTCTATTGTTCAGTGCAAGAACATAATAAAGCATTGTATTTAATTGAAACCACATAGTAACTTGTAGTTTGTAGATTATTTATGAAATAGAGATGCCTTTCAAATTTGCGACAGAGGAACACGAAAACTTCTTGCAATTGCCTGAAATTTAAAAAACAAATTGGCCCAAGTAGTTAATAAGTTAAAAATTTTATGAAATTACTTCTTAGCTTCTCTGGATGTTCTGGAAAACTACTGCAGATACATGTCTGGTTCACATTCTATTATATTCGAAATTAGCTTTTCATTTTGTAATTAAGACATGCAAAAATTCCCATGAAGATGAAACCGACAAAAGATAATCTCACTATCTGTGAATTCTGGCCATCAACTTCACTTCCCTTATTTATTTCTAATTATTGAGATAAAACCCTAGCCTAATGAGACATACCACTTTCTACTTATTGTTAGTATTACATCGATTTTTACATTTGGTATATCAATATACTACAAACACACAAACATATGTATCTTTGGACCTTAATTTATATTTATGCTGCATTTTAATACGTGTATATCAAATCAAACACATGTCACATTTGAATTAGATGTACAATGTTAAATCAATATCAGAAGCTCTGTATCATTCGACGGCTGACCGGTTCATGATTTATGGCCCATGGTGCATTGTGTCAGTGATAGGTTGTCTGTATAGCGTGTTCTGTGGGCACCAAACGTTAGATTTTCAAATTTCATATAATTATTGACCATATTTAAAATTTTAAAATGCTCTCTTAATCTACTTGTTGAAGAGATTGATCATATGTTAGAGATTTGACACAGCAATACCGGTTTTGCATTTAAAAACGTTTTATATCTCTTCAGTCAGCTAAAATCAAGGCGCATAAAGACCCATAATATATTCATCCAATATGTGAGGATAACATCACTTACTGACTTGCAGTTAACTTTGCACATAATTTTGAAACTTTACGGAACGATTCCTCATTGTCACCCCCACACAACATGATGAAAGGAGAGACGTTTACTACTTGCTGCATTTTTTCCTGTCCGCGTAAAAAAACTTCTGCATCAGGCTTGACACTTCCATTTACTCCTTCTTCACTACTAAATCTATTCGCAACACTTTTTACAGACAGTATACACATATACTAATAAATGTATCTTCAAAATTATGTCAATGTAAAGTAAGGCGTCCCGATTTTATCGACCTTAAATGAGCTTGACCCATAATGACAGGACGATACAGTATGAGATCCTCAGAAAATAATAAGTACATTATATCAACATAAAGCAATTGCAGCTAATCTCAGATACCAAAAACTAACAAAACAATCCCTACCAATATGGAGAATGGCATGAACAAACAAGTTAAAGGAATGAATTTTGGAGACGAACTGAGCAGGTGGTTAATGATATCGTAAAACTCCCATTCAGCAAGAGAACGGCGAGCTTCAGCGCGGAAAGGGATAAGGCCAGAACAATACATAATTCCTTTTAACGTAAGTAAGGCTGGGACACAGGCTAAAATGGCTGCAAGTCATTAACTGGGGCAGGCTGCGACCTAGCAAGAAAATTAAAAATATTTATTCACCTCTAGCGAGATAGTGATTGGCTGAGCCATACTTAGCGATACAGACGCGACATGGTGGGGAGATCCCCATTATATAAAAGCATTTTGAGACCTTAAGGCTCTATCTTTCTCTCTCGGCTCACAGTGGTATGCACAGGAGTGTGAAAATAAGCAAGGGCGTTGGGAGCATTGCTTTCTGCTAAGTGAAAACGATACGCTTCACGTACCATGGCGAAAGATAGCAAAGCAATAGTTAATTATTCATGTGGAATTTTTGTGGGTAAAGAAATTGTGCACATTGCTCCAACACATAGCGAGTGTGAAATACCCATTATTTCTGCCAGGGGCAGATAAACGTTCTACAGAATGCAGGAAAGTTGCGACTGAAAGAATTCAATCAAGGCCAGAGTAGGTAATTAGCATTTCAGATCCGGCACTGAGACAATGTGGTTGCAGAAGACACTTGGTAAAGTACCATCGCACATTAGGCCACAGCAAATGTTGAGTCTAAATTTTGCTCACTCGAACTTGCATACGCTTTGACCATTGAATATCAAAAGCTAGGATACTATCCTACCATTACATTGAGAACATGAGAGTTTTTTTCATTTGTTCAGGAAGTAAATTTATTCTCCACCAACTCAGTGCATTGGCCAGCTAAGTCAATGTAGATTTAAATGAGCTAATGAGGATTTTTAGTAATCATTCTTTCCTGTGATGAAAAATTTTCATGTGGAGAGATAACTATTTTAATAATCGTAATTTCAATATGTCAAAGAATTAAATATTTTGTTATTGAGTGTTAAAAGTAATTGAACATGATTGTTGTTTACAACTTGGCCTCTGAAGGCAAGAGTTGATAAATTATATGTAAAATAAAAAGGGAATAGCTGTTTTGTCTTTCTAGAATAGACCCCAAACTTTCACTTTTAGCAATTCATGCATTCTAGGTACGTGACAGCAGCATTTCGAATGATTTTTGTCATGATCCGCACCTGATATTAGCTGCCTTACAGGGCCAGAGTCATATTTATTTAGAATATCTGCTTGACACCCTGGGCTTGAGAAGACAGTTCAGATGTTTTGTCCATTTGCATGCTAAGTGGTAAGCTAAGTTTGCACACTTAACTACGCTCACTGTGCAAATACAAAGGTCTCACTTATGACAGTATGATACATATCTTGGGAGATATGACGTCACAAACATTGAGACGCATGTAAAATTTGTATTTTCTTAAAATGCAGTGCAGATTACACCCATTCATTGTTTGGTAATGAGAACAGTTGGTGACTTTCAGCGTACTGGTGTTCTAAATGTAATTTTAATCCTGTTCTATACTTTTTCTCGCTTTCATGTGCAATGTCAAACATTTAACCCATGAACTCATTTGTAAAGTAATGAGAAACTGGAAGCTCTTTTGTATGTATGAGTACGTTTCTTACTGGTACTATGCTAACTGAAGATGGATCGGATAACTGTGCCAATAATTTCCTCCGACAGACCAGCCACACCTGCGGCCAGATATTTGTCATATATTTTGTTTGTATATATTTGTAACACAAAAGGGAAAATTTACCAGGATCTGCATTGCAGAAAAACGTGACACAGAAGCTCAAAGGGTTATGTTGGCAGCAATATAGTGGTCTGAAATTGGAAAGTTTCCTAGTTACAGATTATTAAATATTGGAAGACCTGCTGGATATCTGCAGCTTCTTGCCAAGAGATTTCGGAGCAGTGTCTTCTGGATATCTTCAGATGAACAGTGAATAAAATGCTCTGAGCTCGGGAGTTTAAGACCCCACTGACACATGCATGGTGTTTTTAGTTGGTGTGTGCATGCACTTCTTTAAGTGCATATGCTTCTGTAGCAAGTTCTTTTCCTGCGCCACATTAATTCAAAGGTAAAAAAAGGATAAAAGGGCTCGCACTATCAACTTCAATTCGATTACCATCGCACATAATATTGCAGAACGACGCCAGCTACGCAGAGTGAGAAGGTTTTCTAAGACCCAGTTACTTGCTGCTTAACAGGAAGACACCATGTGGGTCGATAAGGGACTCAGTCGTATTTCCACTCATTCATTAAAGATGTATCTCCAAAAGTTTGACATATGGGCCACAATTTCTGTTTCATAGTGTTTCACTTAATAGATATTGGGAAAACAATGACGGTGATGGCAAACTTACTGGTTTGATGAAAGCGAGTATGTCGCTGGTGGTCCACAGTGCGTTCCTGCATTTGCCCTATGTCAGATTTTTCACATTCACACAAGCCTCTTGCAATTCTGAGGCGTCTCTAACTGACATCGAAAGTTTCGAGATTTTCTAAGGAGAAAGGAAGATTACTTTAACTTAATATCCTCTTAATATTGTACGTACGAGGGCTATCTAGAAAATAGCAGACGATTTGAAATAAAAAATTAACAATCTGGGAATCCGAATTTTGTTATATACATTTCTGTGGTACACTCTTAAACTATTTTTCTACATAATCGCCATTGAAACTAAAGCACTTATCATATCATGGCACAAATTTTTCAATACCTTCTGTAGAAATCTGCCACCTCCGATTGCAACCATTGACTTATATTGGCATGCAGTTCGGTGTCAGTATCAAAGAATTGTGTAGCGATCCACGTCTTCACTGCAAGGAGGAGGCTGTAGTCACTCGTCGCCAAATTCCCATTCAAACCCATGAAGAGGTTATTGGTTACGGATGGCCACATGTGGACGCGTGTCGTCTTGAAAAAACGAAACTTTTATGGTAAGTCTTCCCTGTCGTGCACTTCGTATCACCCGTCTTAACTTTGCTAGTTTTTGAAAATATCTCTCTGATTAGAATGGACAGGGACTGTGATTGCTGTGTTCAGATGAGCGCTGAGTTAGCATCCCTTCACTCACAGCTGCAGGCGGCACTGACTACGGTTGCGCAGCTTGAGGCTGTTGCCAATGGGCACCACTGTGGGGAGCCGGACTTGGGTATCGCGGGGATGTCTACCTCGTCCTGTCTGTCCCCAGATCGGTCTGCCACTGTGGTTGCCCTGGTTGCTGCCCACAGTGGGGCTGAACCCTCTCCTGTGGTTGATTGGGAGATCGTTCCAAGGCATGGCAGGCAGCGAAAGACGTCCCCAGAGGCTGATCAGAAAGCCTCCCCAGTGCGTCTGACAAACAAGTTTCAGGTACTGTCTCTGCCTGAGCCAGATGCAGCTGCCTGCCCTGTTTCAGAGGATGATTCTCAGCCGTCAAGGTCTGGGCAATCGCAGAGGGTGGGCTTATTGGTAGTTGGGAGCTCCAATGTTAGGCGCGTATTGGGGCTCCTTAGGGATATGGCGGCTAAGGAGGGGAAGAAATCCATTGTGAACCCCGTGTGCATTCCGGGTGGAGTCATTCCACATGTGGAAAGGGTCCTTCCGGATGCCATGAAGAGCACAGGGTGTTGCCAGCTGCAGGTGGTGGCACATGTCGGCACTAATGACGTGTGTCGCTTTGGATCTCAGGAAATTCTCTCTGGATTCCGGCGGCTATCTGATTTAGTGAAGGCTAACGGTCTTGCTTACGAGATGAAGGCAGAGCTCACCATCTGCAGCATCGTTGACAGACCCGACTGCGGACCTTTGGTGTAGAGCCGGGTGGAGGGTCTGAATCAGAGGCTCAGACGGTTTTGCGACCGTGTTGGCTGCAGATTCCTTGACTTGCCCCATAGGGTCGTGGGGTTTCGGGTCCCGTTGAATAGGTCAGGAGTTCACTACAGTCAGCTGTCGGCTACACGGGTAGCGGATGCTGTGTGGCGTGGACTGGGCGGTTTTTTAGGTTTGAAGGCCTCTGGAGACTATGGGGTGGGCTGCAATCTCAAAGGGTGCATGGCAAATACAGGAGGTGCTTGGGTCAAGGAACAGTCGGAATTGTAGTTATAAATTGTTGTAGTTGTGCTGGGAAAGTCCCTGAGCTTCAAGCGCTAATAGAAAACACATAACTGAAATCGTTCTAGGAACAGAAAGCTTGCTAAAGCCTGAAATAAGTTCTGCAGAAGTTTTTACGAAGTCTCAGACGGTGTTGAGGAAAGATAGATTAGGCAGAATTGGTGGTGGAGTGTTTGTGTCTGCCAGTAGTGGTTTTTCTTGTAGTGAAGTCGAAGTAGATACTCCGTGCAATTTGGTATGGGTGGAGGTTATACTTAACAGCTGAACTAAGTTAATAATTGGCTCCTTCTACCGACCCACAGACTCCGATGATATAGTTGCTGAACAATTCAAAGAAAATTTGAGTCTCGTAACAAATAAATACCCCACTCATACGGTTATAGTTGGTGAGGACTTCAACCTTCCCTCGATATGTTGGCAAAAATACTTGTTCAAAACCGGTGTTAGGCAGCAAACATCTTCCGAGATTGTCCTAAATGCTTTCTCCGAAAATTATTTCGAGCAGTTATCCCACGGACCCACGCGAATTGTAAATGGTTGCGAAAAACACACTTGACCTCATAGCCACAAACAATCCAGAGCTAATAGAGAGTATCATGACTGAGATGGGGAATAGTGATCACAAGTTCGTTGTAGCTAGGCTCAATACCGTTTCTTCCAAATGCACCAGAAACAAACGCAAAATAATTTTATTTAAAAAAGCGGATAAAGTGTCACTAGAAGCCTTCCTAAGTGACGATCTCCATTCCTTCCGAACTGACTATGCAAATGTAGACGAGATGTGGCTCATATTCAGAGATATAGTAGCAACAGCAATTGATTAATACCTCATAAATTGATAAGAGATGGAAGTGATCCCCCATAGTACACAAAACAGGTCCGAACGCTGTTGCAGAGGCAACGGAAAAAGCATGCGAAGTTGAGAAGAACGCGAAATCCCGAGGACTGGCTAAAATTTACAGACGCGCGAAATTTGGCACGGACTTCAATGCGAGATGTCTTTAATAGGTTCCACAACGAAACGTTGTCTCGAAATTTGGTAGAAAATCCGAAGAAATTTTGGTCGTATGTAAAGTACACAAGCGGCAAGACGCACCCAATACCTTCGCTGCGCATTGCCGATGGTACTGTTACCGACGACTGTGCCGCTAAAGCGGAGTTATTGAACGCAGTTTCCCGAAATTTCTTCACTAGGGAAAACGAATGGAATATTCCAGAATTTGAAACGCGAACAGCTGCTAGCATGAGTTTCTTAGAAGCAGATATCTTAGCGGTTGCGAAGCAACTCAAATCACTTGATACGGGCAAGTCTTCAGGTCCAGATTGTATACAGATTAGGTTCCTTTCAGATTACGCTGATACAATAGCTCCCTACTTTGCAATCATATGCAACCGCTCGCTCACCGATAGATTTGTACCTACAGATTGGAAAATTGCGCAGGTCGCACCAGTGTTTAAGAAGGGTAGTAGGAGTAATCCATCGAACTATAGACCTATATCATTGACGTCGGTTCGCAGTAGAGTTTTGGAGCATATACTGTATTCAAACATTATGAATCACCTGGAAGGGAACTATCTATTGATACGTAATCAGCATGGTTTCAGAAAACATCGTTCTTGTGCAACGCAGCTAGCTCTTTATTCGCACGAAGTAATGGCCGCTATCGACAGGGGATCTCAAGTTGATTCCGTATTTCTAGATTTCCGTTCCTCACAAGTGACTTCTAATCAAGCTGCGGGCCTATGGGATATCGTCTCAGTTGTGCGACTGGATTCATGATTTCCTGTCAGGAAGGTCGCAGTTCGTAGTAATAGACAGCAAATCATCGAGTAAAACTGAAGTGATATCAGGTGTTCCCCAGGGAAGCGTCCTGGGGTCTCTGCTGTTCCTGATCTATATAAATGACCTGGGTGACAATCTGAGCAGTTCTCTTAGGTTGTTCGCAGATGATGCTGTAATTTACCGTCTAGTAAGGTAATCCGAAGACCAGTGTCAGTTGCAAATCGATTTAGAAAATATTGCTGTATGGTGTGGCAGGTGGCAGTTGACGCTAAGTAACGAAATTTCAGTCACCAACTTTCTCTTCCGAATGCGAAAATGTTTTTTTGAGCCCAACCTCCATAGGTAGGAATGATCATCAAAATAAATTAAGAGAAATCAGAGCTCGAACAGAAAGGTTTAGGTGTTCGTTTTTCCCGCGCGCTGTTCGGGAGTGGAATGGTAGAGAGGTAGTATGATCATGGCTTGATCAACCCTCTGCCAAGCACTTAAATGTGAATTGCAGAGTAATCATGTACATGCAGATATAGATGTAGATGTTGTGCCACGTTCACGAAAATCAACGAGAAACACTCCCTTAGTGCCCCAAAACACTTTATCCATGATCTTTCTTGCTGAAAGCATTTCAAAACATTTCCTTGATTTCTTGTAAGAGTTTGTGTGTCCTAATTCCATCGACTGCCTTTCGGTTTCACAACTGACTTGCTTCACGCGCGTCTCGCCCCCATTTACGATGCGATCGACAAGTTTTGTTATCGTTTTTCCCATAATCTTCAAAGAAGGTCAGAGATGTGGATAAGCTGTTTTCTTTTTTTTTGTGTTCTTCCGTCAGGATTTTGGGAACCCACCCTGCACAAAATTTGTGGAAACCAAGCCTCTCCGCCACAATTTCGTGCAACAAACTATCTGACATTTGGGGACAATGTTGCGGAAGTTTCTTAATCGTGAAACGACAATTTTCACGAATTTAGTCGTTGATCTTCTTCACCAGATCTTCAGTCACAAGGCTAAGCCTACCACTGCGGTCTTCATGGTGAACATTGTGACCGCCATTTTTAAAATCTATGCAGCGCTGCATCACTCAGCTTTCACTCATTATTCCTTTTCCATACACATCACAAAGGCAGAGTTAAATTTTGCTGTTTTTGGCCAACAAAAACCTAATCACAGAACGCACCCCACAAGTGGCTAGATTTTCTACTGCAGTACACATTTTAACACGTCACAGATAGCAGAACAGCAGAGATAAATACGGCACTCTACCGCCGCTGGATGCGTACTTAGTGTAGGAATGCTATGGCACCAAGTTCGCGGCAATAGTCCCAGTCACCACCATGATGGGCGAAAACGTCTGTTACTTTCTGGATAGCCCTCGTATTTTCACTGAAACATTCCCAGTATATAGTAGAGAAGGAGTAGTTTTGAAAGCCTCATACTGTTCTTTGCTCTGTCGTTTCTACTTCTTTAGCGCTATCTCTAGTTGCTAGGACGACTATCCATTGTTTAGGAACAGATGTTCCGCTGGTCCCGGAGGAGGTTCGAGTCCTCCCTCGGGCATGGGTGTGTGTGTTTGTCCTTAAGATAATTTAGGTTAAGTGGTGTGTGGCTTAGGAACTGATGACCTTAGCAGTTAAGTCCTATAAGATTTCACACACATTTGAAGATTGTTTTTCAACAGATGTTCTAGATCCGTCTGCAGACTATCGGAATACTAGATGCTACAGACTCTGTGAGTTAGGGTATCTGGAACGCACATCGTTTGTGCTAAATGGTGACAACTAGTACCTCGTAAGTACAAATTGTTGTGAGAGAGCTTTCGAAATATAGAATCCCGAAGTGTGCAATCTCTGTAAGATGTCATGAAGATGTTGAAAAACGACAAGCGATTAACATAGTAAATATTATACAATATCCAGTCACATTAACGTGGCCGCCTGTCAAAAGCCTTTTTTCAGTTTGTATCGTTACGAGACACGCAAGAAGAGACGCAGTGACGTTGGGAAATGTACCGACAAGGATGCGGAGCCATGCCGACTCTAAGGTTGTGGCCAGCTGCGCTAGGTATCTCGACTGAGGATACATGGCGCGAAGAGTCTGATGGAGGTGGCCCCATAGATTCTCGAGTGTATTTAAATCTTGGGACTTTGGTGGTCAGCGGAGCACGGTAAACTTCTGGAAACAAACATGTCTACTGCGAACTTTGTGATACTTTACGTAGCACTCTTGGTAGATGACATCGTGGAGAAGAAAAACAAACTGCATGCTGCGGTGTACATAGTCGCCAAGGACAGAATCATACTTGTCATGATCCATTGTGTCTACCAGAACGACGAGAGCACTCAAGGAATGCCACGAAAATGTTCCCCGACAATATTGCCCTCTCTTTCGGCCTAGATCCTTCAGACGATTGTTGGAAGGTGTTTGCTTTCAGACATTTCACGGTGATGAAGCATAAAGCGTAGTTCATCTAAACAGACTACCTACGCAACGTTCAGTTACAATGCTAGACTATGTTGCCGATGAACAGTAGCCTGCCGGCCGGTGTGGCCTTGCGGTTCTAGGCGCTTCAGTCTGGAACCGCGTGACCGCTACGGTCGCAGGTTCGAATCCTGCCTCGGGCATGGATGTGTGTAATGTCCTTAGGTTGGTTAGGTTTACGTACTTGAAAGTTCTAGGGGACTGATGACCACAGCTGTTAAATCCCATGGTGCTCAGAGCCATTTGAACCATTTGCCCGTACTCATCTCCGCACCCATGGTCCATTCCTGTTATTTATGGCCTGTGGGCCTAGAGACCAGTTTTGGTTAGTGGCATTTTGCCATGCAAGGTATACTTTACCCGTGGCGACATGTGAACAAACTTAGCCATTTCGAAATGCTTCCACCCTTGGCCCAAAAGCCAATGTTCATGCCCCTTTGGACATGATGAATCGCTCCGTTCAGCACTACGATAAGGACTGCACTATTTGACGCATCCCGCGGACATGCTTTATATACCATCTACTTGCCGTCTGTGGGTGGTTACTGCACGTTGACGTTGAAGATAGATCTACGTCGCAGTAATGTGACTGGACCGTGTATTTTCATATATGGAGTTCAGATGCTGAAGGAACTCTCGAAGAGCGAGCCAGCCATTAAAATATAAAAGAGTCATCGAAGTATGGCAAAAACGCTGATGGTGTTAAAACACACATATCAAAAAAAGTTTTGTATCACCCCGATTCCCAGAACTCCTGAAGATAGGCGTTGGCTGTGGATATTGTATTACAGAGACAGCCCCTTTGACTGTTGAGAGAAGTCGCTAAACCTACCCAAAGAAGTAAACAGCCATGCATGAGCAGCGCCTGTAAGACAGAGGGGTTCAATAGCCAATCAGTACCAAGCATTCCACCAGGAAGGAGGTACACCTCACGTGTTGTCGGTAGTTCGACCATGCCTAGACTGTCAATACAATGGGTCGATTGAATCCGCTTGTTACTTTGTGCCACGAAGGACACTCAACAAAAGAAGTGTCCAGGCGTCTCGGAGTGAACCAAAGCGACGTTGTTCGGGCATGGAAGAGATACAGAGGGACAGGAACTGTCCATGACATGCCTCGTTCAGGCCACCTAAGGGCTACTACTGCAGTGGATGACCGCTACCTACGAAATACGGCACGGAGAAATTCTGACAGCAACGCCACCATCTTGCATAACGCTTTTCGTGCAGCCACAGGACGTCGTGTTACGGCTCAAACTGTGCGCAATGGAATGCATGATGCGTAACTTCACTCCCGACGTCCATGGTGAGGTCCATCTTTGCAACACTACACCGCGCAGCGCTTTACTAATGGGCCCAACAACATGCCGAATGGACTGCTCAGGACTGCATCACGTTCTCTTAACCGATGAGTGTCGCATACCCCTTCAACCACACAATCGTCTTAGACGTGTTTGGAAGCAACCTGGTTGCTGAAGGCCTTAGATACAGTGTCCAGCGAGTGCAGCAGTGTGGAGGTTAACTGCTGTTTTGGGGTGGCTTTATGTGGGGCCGACGTACGCCAGTGGTGGTCATGGAAGGCGCCGTAACGGCTCTACGATATGTCAGTGCCACTGTCCGACCGATAGTGTAACCATACCGGCAGCATATTGGCGAGGCATTCGTCTTAATTGACAACAATTTGCACCCCCATCTTGCACATCATGTTAATGAATTTCATCGGGGGTAGTGACATCGCTCGACTAGAGTGGTCAGAATGTTCTACAGCCATGAACCCCGTCGACATGCCTGGGATGGATTGAAAGGAGTTGTTGATGGACGACGTGACCTTCTAACCACTCTGAGGGATCTACGCGGAATCGCCGTTGAGGAGTGGGACAATAAGGACGAACAGTGCCTTGATGAACTCGTGGATAGTATGCCACGGTGAATACAGTCATGCATCAATGCAAGAGGACGTGCTACTGGGTGTTAGAGGTACCGGTGTGTACAGCAATCTGGACCACTATCTCTGAAGATCTCGCTGTATGGTGAGACAACATGCAATGTGTGGTTTTCATGAGCAATAAAAACGTCGGAAATGATGTTCATATAGATCTCTGTTCTAATTTCCTGTACAGGTTCCGAAACTCTCGGAACCGCACTATCTCTGAAGATCTCGCTGTATGGTGAGACAACATGCAATGTGTGGTTTTCATGAGCAATAAAAACGTCGGAAATGATGTTCATATAGATCTCTGTTCTAATTTCCTGTACAGGTTCCGAAACTCTCGGAACCGAGGTGAGGCAAAACTTTTTTTTTTTTTTTTTTTTTTTAATACGTGTAGCTGAGATGCGGATGCTCGCTTCTCAAATGCTCCTATAATAAGATTATCACCATGGGAAACAAAGGACTCTCCAAGGTGGCACCGTCTGATTGTTCAAAAACTCGTTATCCATCGACAAGCACGTGGCGAGGTAATGTTTTAACACTCGGAAAGGAACCACCTACCCTACACGCCAAACTACAAGCGAGCTGAACAGGAAGCGGTGATCTGCAGTGACACAACCTCCCACCAGCACCGGCCCAGCGTGCGTCGCGCAGCGCCACCCACTGCCGCCTTCGGCCCAACACATCGTGCAGCGCATGTATCTCGTCCGCCACAGACAGCTGTCGATCGACGGCAATTATCGCCCCTGCTTGGTAACCGCCGATCGCCCCCTGTGACGTCGGCCTGAGCCACGAGGAAGGGTGGGACAGCCGCAAACAATAAAAGAGCGCGTTTCGGTGGAAACACGCCTGACAGCCACACCAGGGGGAAAAAATAAATAAAAAGACGAGTGGTTGCAGATAAAACTGCGGCGAATGTGTCGGCAGAGGCGTCGTTCACATGCGTCCGCAATGTCGCTATCGACATCGGCTTCAGTTGTCTGCCTGACCTGACATCTGACGCTGTTCGATCCACTCTCGTAGAGGTTACATACGTGTAAAGATGCCGATTCTGTAGCAGTCCTGCCGACAGCTGTGGCTCACCTTGCACGTTGTGTAGGCAAAGCTCTTCTTGTCACGGTTGTCGCAACGCATCGTGCTGTATTCCTAATGTGGGAAAGAGTAGTGAGTTCGGCTATGGAGGCAAAGTAGTAGTGAATTTACACTTTCGCCAAGATAACTTATTTTTTCGCAATAGTGTCCTTTCGTCTATTAAATGGCCTAGAAATTTTCACGACGGCGTATCCCCATACTTTCCTCGTCAAATGATGGCTGAAGTTACGGTATGTATAAGGGACAACAAAGAAGTTTCCCTTTGAAGGGGTTTCTACAGCGTATATTCAACGTAACACAACTCCGATGCCGGTATATAAGCACTGACATATAATGAAGCGAGTATGTGGCATTCGTGTCTTCCCGACGTGCTTCCGGTAAATGCGGCAACGTAAACTACGGTGAAGTTATCACCAGCTGATTCCAAACAGCACAACATCCTGTTATTCTTTTCTTCGTTGCCGACGGACAAACGACGGAAAAACGTGTATGGGGTAACATGTCTGTCTGTGCAAAATTGCTCAAAGTTCCGTCCTGGTCGCAGTTCTACAGAATACAACCATACTGCAAATGTCATAGCGTCGAAGTAGCGCTGATCCAAATGGGCGCAACACGAGTACCTGCCCTATAGTCCTGATATCTCCCTGTGCGATTGTCACGCCTTCGCTCCTCTGAAAACATGGCCTTAAAATGTCGAAGATTCCTGTCGGGCGGACGTGTGCATCGGACAGTTACAGACTTCTTCACGCAGAAGAACATGATGTTTCACCAAACGGGTATCTTCAGCCAGGTGCGCAGGTGGGATGATTGCCTCAATGCTGACGACAATTGTGCCTGTTTGGTATACCGTTTCTGGACTGTATCGCCTTCGAACGTAATTATTTTAGCCGCTCCTTATATAAACACCACTAAGTTAGTAATACTTTTATTGACCTGGGACAACTTTCGAAAGCATTTCACGGTATGGCAGACTATTACATTTTAAAATGTTATATGACACCCAGGTGCATTTTAAAATACTGTAAGTATCACTTCAAAAGAACCTACATATTTGTAACGCCAAATCCTCTGTTACACGAAAACTGAGAAAAGTTTGTAGCTGCCGGAGGAAACTATTTTCAGTAAATTACACACACACACACACACACACACACACACACACACACACTCATACACATGTATATACGCGTGTATACGAGGGGGTGTCAAATGAAAACATTAAATTTGTAATAACAAATGGAAATTTCTGGGCTGTTATCCTGTAAGTTGGTAAGCGTGCTACAAACAGCGTGCAGAATGGCCTGTAGGTGGCAGCGTAGTGCAGATGCACACATACCGTCGCAGTATCAGTATAAAGATGGCCGCCCCACTTGCGACTTGCACCAAGGAAGAACAGCGTTCTGTTATTCGGTTTTTGTGTAGTGAAGGTGTGAAACCCTGTTGAAATTCATCGACGAATGAAGGTTCAGTACGGTGATGCATGTTTGTCACAGCAGCAAGTCTACGAATGGCGTAGGAAGTTCGCAAATGGTGTGACTTCAGTGGAAGATGCTCCTCGTCCAGGTCAGGCAGAATGAGTTCACAGAACATTGCAGCAGTTGAAGCCATAGTGAAGGAAAACAGCCGAATGACACTGAATGACATTGAAGCATGTTTACAGATTAGTCATGGGTCAGCACACCACATTGTGCATGATCTGCTCCAGTTTCACAAAGTGTCTACAAGACGGGTACCATGGCAGCTGACTCCTGAAATGAGAGAACGTCGTGTTGACGCTTGTGAAGAACTTCTTCCGTGCTTTGAACGAGAAGGTGAAGGCTTCCTTGCAAGAACTGTTACTGGGGACGAAACCTGTGTTCACTTCCAGCAACCGGAAACGAAGAGAGCGAGCAAGGAACGGCGCCATTCCTCATCACAAAAACCAAGGATGTTTCGAACAGAATCATCAGCAGGGAAGGTTATGCTGACTCTTTTTTGGGACGACAAAGGCGTTATTTTGGAGTGGAGCATTACATGCTCTGGGGGACCACTGTCACCAGTGCATCATACACAGATCTCCTAAAAAATCATCTGCGGTCTGCAATCTAATCAAAGCGATGTGGATTGCTGTCAGCAGGTGTCCTTTTGCTACATGACAATGCAAGGCCCCACACTGCCCGTACACCAGTTGTAACAATCACAGACCTGTATTTTCAGTGTCTTCCTCATCCACCATACTCACCAGACCTGGCCCCGAGTGATTTCAATATCTCTGGACCACTCAAAGACGCAATTGGAGGAAAGACATTCCGTTCTGATGAAGGGGTAAGCCACGCGGTGCATGAGTGGTTGCACGAACTACCAAAATAATTCTTTCCTAAAGGAATTTATGCACTTTGTAAGCGCTGGAGGACTTGTATTGAGAGTGCTGGAGATTATGTTGGAAAGTGATACAGCTTTGTACCACTTGTGAACGGCAAATAATATTTAAAAAAATATTTAAGATTTTCATTTGACTCACCCTCGTATATACTGATCAACCAGAACATTATGATCGACACCATGGGTCCAAGGCGCGGTGATGGCCAAGGAATATCGTACACTGGTTGCAGACCACGTAGATCCCTTCATGATGACCATGTTTCCTGACGACAGTGGCATTTTTAAAGAAAATAATGCGCCATGTCACAAAGCCAGAAGTGTGATAGAGTGGTTCGGGGAATACAGTGCTTAGTTCCCATTGATGTACTGCCCCCCACCCCCCTCCGCCTAATTCGCCAGATCTGAAGTCGATCGAATATTTCTGGGATGTGGCTGAACTTGTCGACAGGTCTGACCGCTCCCACCCCCCGTTCCCCAGAATTTGAGGGGATTAAGTGATTTGTTTTTGTAGATGTGGTACCAACTTCCTCCAGCGACCTAACAAGGACTCATAGCTTCCATGTCATCAGGCGTTGCCTCTGTTAACATTGCCAAAGGTGGACACACCATCTGTTAAATAGGTGGTCATAATGTTCTGGCTGATCAATGTATAAGGTGTCTTTATATTTCTAATAAGAAATGTTTATTTATTATCAGTATTCTGGCCTGGGAGATGACCTTGGGGAGTCGCTACGACAGCCTTGCTTCTCTGGCTAAAATTGGGGGTGAGATGCGAATACAAGAACTCAACAAGAGAGTACTCTCAGCCTCTCTCGCCTCAATTCTCCACAATCCTACCTATACTTGGTGCCCCTGTCAAGCTGAGCAACACAGTGGAAGATTGGGTTACCAACCCCAGTGGGAAACTGGGTCAGCGGGGCGACAGGATGAGGAGGACATTGGAAGTCAATGGGAAACCACCACTGGAATCACTTCGATAGACGTTCATGGGATGGACCTCTGGGTACAACATTCTAGAGGTGAAGCTTCCCCTCAATCAGATTTCCAGGAGGAGAGTGCAACGAGGACTCCAGCGATTTGGGCAAATGGAGAAAGATGGAAGGAGAAGAAGAACGAAGACTTACTGAGGATTGGGACTTAGAATTTTTTAACCCTTCTCCAGAAAGGAATATTAGAAACCGACAAACATGAAATGACAAGAAACAAATTGGATGTACTCGGAACATGTGAGGTGAGATGGGGTGGTTGTGGAGAACTAGAAAGTGCGGACTTCCGATTGTACTCTTGAGGTGAAGATAAAAATGGTATGTATGAAGTTTGATAGGTGAAAGACTGAGGGACAAGGTTATCAAAGTTGAATAAGTTAGTGGAAGAATAATGATGATGAGACTGAAAGGGAAAAAGAAAGAGTTATCATCCAGGTCTATATGCCAACAAGTAATCGCTCAGATGAAGAGGTAGAAGATGATATGAGAAGATAGAAAACTTAACAGAGAGAGAAAAGAAATGCATGTATTGTTATAATGGGTGATTGGAATGTGGTACTTTGTGGAGGACGAGAAGGAAAAGCTCTGGGAAAATTAGGAATGGGAGAAAGAAACGAGAGAGTGCAAAGTCTGTTGGAATACTGCAATGAGATTTTCATGGTAGTTGGAAATACTCTATTTGATAACCACAAAAGACGACGGCATACTAGGATATCTCGATTTGACAACAAAAGATATCAAACTAATTACATAATGATACAACAAAATCATTATGTAATCGTTTTGATATCTGGCCTAAAGAGTGGAAAAAGTTATCCAAGGGCAGATATTTATTCAGATCACATATATTCAGTAGCTGAGGTTCTATTTAAATTCAAAAGAACGTGGAAAGGGCAGAAGAAAGAGCACATTAACCTTGAGGAACTGAGAGACAAAGGCAATTGTGAAAAACTAGGGAATGTATATAGTGAAATCATGATACAACGGGTGCAAAAAGGCAGCTAAGGAAACGTTTGGAGTCAAGGAGAGGAAAAAAGCAAAGCATGAATGGGTAACACCAGATATGATAACCAAGATGGATGATCGCAGGAAATGGAGAACTGTAAACACAGAAAAGGGGAAGTGCAACTACAGGAGGCTAAATAATGAATTAAGAAGAGGGACAGAAAAGAGCAAAGTAGAGTTGCCAGAGAGAAAAGTGTGACAAGATAGAGAAATTAGAGAAAGAAGGAAAATATGATTTGATGTACAAATAAGCAATGGATTTGACATTCGGGGGAAAGACAAACAACGATGGAGTAAAGGAAGTAGAGGCAGCAGACGGTAAAATGGTGATTGAACTCCAAGAAATAATGAGAAGGTCGGAAGAATATATAGAATAGCTATATGCTGCCGAGAGCCGACCAAGTGAAGAAGACCTTGGGATAGAAGAAGAAGATAAAGTTGTAGATGATAACAAAGGAAATGCAATACTAACTAGTGAGATTGAAGAGTCTATGAAGGCGATGAAAAATGGAAAGGCAATGGGAATTGATGAGATCCCTGCGAAACTGTTAAAGTCATTGGAGAAAGAAGGGGAAAGGGAGTTGATTGAATAGTGTAATCAAATATATATGCCAGGAAAATGGCCAAAGGACCTTACAGAAAGTATCTTAATACCTACAGGAAAGAAAAAGAACAACAAAAAGTCTGAGGAACACCGAACAGTGAGTCTGATATCGCTTGCAGCCACAGTCTTGCTGAGGACGCTCAACAGAAGGTTAAATGGAAAGCTAAATTGCGTATTAGGAGACGAACAATTTGGTTTCAGGCGAGGATGGGGAACTAGAGATGCCATTGGGCTACTGAGAGTGATAAGGGAGGGGTACATGGAGAAGAAAAGGAAGATGTATGTTGTGTTCATTGATCTTTTGACTATGTCATATGGGGCAAAGTGATGGAAATCCTAAGGAAACATGGAGCTGACTTGAGGGATAGATGGCTAATTAGAAATTTAGATTTGAACCAGCGAGCAAGAGTAAGAATAGGAAGTGTTATGAGTGAAGAAACTGAACAGGTTATTGTTTATCACCAACACTGTTCAATATCTATCTGGAGGAAATTACTAATAAAAGTTTTGATGGAAGGAGAGGAGTTTCTATAGGGGGTTGGAGAGTGGAAGGTATAAGATTTGCAGACGACATGGTTGCGATGGCAGAGAGTGCAAGAGAGATGGAACATATGTTAGGTGATCTAAACACAAAATTAGAAATATATGGTATGAAGATTAACAAGAAGAAAATGAAAAACATGGTAGTTGGAGGAAAGGGGAGGAAACGCCTTATGAAAATAGGGGTAGAGCAAATAGAGCAAGTGAATAATTTCAATTACTTGGGAAGTGTAATAAAGGATGGTATTTATTGCTCAACAGGAACTAGGAAAAGAATTGCAATGGAAAAAGGAGTCAAGAAGAAACAGAAATTACATTGTGTACCATTAAACATAGATCTGAGGAAGAGACTTGCCAAATGTTATATCTGGAGCGTTGCACTGTATGGCGTGGAGACCTGTACATCAAGGAAGGAAGATGAAAGAAGATTGGATGTGGAGAAGAATGGAAAAAAGTGAAATGGAAAGACCGAGTAATGAATGAAAAAGTATTAAGAAGAGTTGGAGAAGAGAGAAACTTCTTGAAACTCATCAGAAAGAGAAAATAGAACAGGATTAGACGTTCCTGAGGTGGGACTGTTTGCTGAATGGAGGAATAGAAGGAATCGTGGAAGGAAGAAGGGGAAGAGGAAAAAGAAGATATCAAATGCTGGACAATATCAAATCAGACAAATATTCAGAAATGAAAAAACTGGATGTGGAAAGACAAAAATGGAAGATGTTTAACCTATGAGAAGACCTGCTGTAAGGCAGAATACCATACTACTACTACCATCAATATTCATGCTGTCCCCTTGGAACTAATCCCACTCAGATAAAATACACTTCTGCCAACGCTTCTTCCAATCCACGAAGCATTTCTCATAAGTGCTTTTGGTACAGCATTGAGTACTTCCAGCGATCAGCAATGCAGTTTTTATTTCCTCAGTCGGTGAAGACCTTCGTCCTTTGATAAGTCTCTTCGGTTTTGGGAAAAGGAAGAAGTCGTATGGGGCCAAATCCTGTGAATATGGTGGCCGAAGCAACGATTAATGATCAGGTGTATTGTCGTGATGCAAAAGCCATGAATAGTTTTTCCTCATTTCCGGACGTTTTTTGAGTATTGTTCCTCGCAAACGTCCCATAATGTCAAGGTAATACTCCTTATTGACCGTACGACATTGAGGCAAAGATTCATGATGCACTTCGCCATGATAATTACAAAAACCATTAGCAAAACTTTGATATTTGATCGATCTCGGTGTGCTTCTTTGCGTCGTGGTTCTCTGGGATGCGTCTATTGGGACGACTGGGCTTTGGTTTCGACGTCATAACCGTAAACCCATGTTACGTCACCAGGTATGACCCTTTTGAGCAAATGAGGATCATCTCTGATGATTCAGCTCCTGAGCGATGCTCATGCACGGTCTTCTGATCAATACTGAGAAGTTCGTGGGACAAACTTCGCTGACACATATCTCATTCCCAAAACGTCGGAAAAAATTGCGTGACACAAGCCGACCGATACGTCAACAACCTCAGCAACTTCTCTTACGGTAATTCGATGAATTTACAAAACAATTTTCAGTACAGCTTCAACGTTATCGTCTGTTGTTGATGTGCTGAGGCGTCCGGAGCGAGGTTCGTCGTTGGCATCTTCTCGGCTATCGTGAAAGAGTTTGTACCACTTGTAAACATTATTTTTACATACAGCAGACTCACCGTATGCCGCTGTCAACATTTCAAGTGTTTTAGGGCACTTTACTCCATTTCTAATACAAAATTTGATGCAAATTCTGTCCACCATTTTTTTTAATAATCGAAAATCGCCGGGCGCATTAAATCACGTCTAATCCTTTTATCCGTCAAAAACAAACAGCGTATGCTGTAAAATTGAAACTGTGAACATATGTTCGGGACATGTATCGCAACATAACAAAAAAGAAATATCGATAATCGAATTTACGTTCCCTCACAATTTGGAAAGCCACCTTACTTTTTGAACTGACATTGTATATATAGGGTGAACCATTTTAATCCTTAACGGGGAACTAAGGATAGAAATGAGATGTGGCGAAATGTGTCTGATAGAAGTTTACGTGGCAAAAAGGGTTACGCATTGCTGATACAGGCTGTAACCTTGAACGTGATTTTGAAGGAGACTTTGAAGTTAAAGGTATTATTTTAAATACGCACCTTACTGTTTGATTTAAGATTTGGAAAGAGCCTCAAATTTTAAGTGCGACATGATACATTATTCGAGGTAATGGCAAGATTCAGTATAGGTGGTGTAAGCAAATGTGTTTTAGTTCTCGTAGGGATGCAGCAAAATGCAGGAGGGATACAGCAAAGTGGTGCGGTTTTAGATACAAATTGGAATGGACATCCTGAGTAGCGAGGGGCGAGGGGAGTCTCTCAGCGACTGGTAAATTAATGATCAAAGTTTCATTTATGTTTGTTCTGCCTTGAACATGTCAAAATAACATTTACATGTTGTGATGTTTTTATTTTTGGCAATAAAAACGTTAACTAAAACATAAAATTAAAATTTATCTTGGTTTTTCCAAATTCGACGGCACAAGTATGGGTTTCCATGAAACAAAACTCAACCTTCGAGTGACTTTCGGTAGTTACCTGCGTGCAGGACCGAAATCAAATACGATTAACGAAGGTAGTGAACGTAAACAAACAAAGAAGAGGAGCACTACTGGTCAGAGCTTTGCATGCATCTTGAGAAAGCGTCACTCAGGTGCTGAAAACCTGAAGACAAGATGGCAGCAATTAATTAACCCGCAAAATTCTACTTACAAAAGTTTGAAAGAAGAGTATTAACTCAGAATCCCATTACTTGTCGATCTCGCCGGGACCACGAGGACGAGATTAGACTAATCTCAGAGCACGCACAAGGGCATCCAATCCCTCGTCCTTCCCGTGACCCAGATCAATCAGGAGGATATCTCAATGCACTGTAAAATGGGAAGTACCTCTCACGCTAACTTTGTAGTGGTTTGCGGAGTAAAGGTGTAACAGGAGTTGAAAGTTAATTAAAGACACTTACATACCACAATCATACCGATAAGAAAACACACAGACACGTGAAACTTATGGACGAAGGTAGCTTTTGCATGATGTGCCACTGTCAAGTGACATAGCTCGATGGAACTTGGACCACAAATACACTCGTAGAACTGCTACAGTATCGTACGGAAGGTAACTGAAAAAGAAACTGAGACGATCAGAAGTGACCCATTTAACCCGAAGCCAATAATTACACTGATATCACCGTGATTTATTATGGTCCCTGGCCATCACAAAAGGAGGAACATGGTTCTCATTGGGGAGAGTTGCGTGGTGAGGTGGTGTTATTATGGACTTCAGTCCATGCTTTGCATCGTACTCCTATCATAAGTTTGGATAGGACTTATAGTGGTAGGATATACCATTCGCCCATCAGCGTCACTGAAAACTGTTGGATTGTCTTTGGAGCGTGTGCCATGCTGCTTTTTTTTGTTTTTTTTTTTTAGTTATCCGTCTTGTGACTGACAGATATCCTATTATACTGTCCCTTCTCCTTATCAGTGTCTTCCACATATTCCTTTTCTCTCTCATTCTGCGCTGTAACCTCTCTTTCCTTCCCTTATCAGTTCACCAAATTTTCATCACTCGTCTGTAGCATCACATCTCAGATGCTTCGATTCTCTTCTGCCCAGTTTTCCCAAATTCCTGGTGCACTACAATAATATGTTGTGATCCAAATGTACAATCCTCAAATGAAGAGCTATTTTTGATACTAGTAGACTCCTCTTGTACAGGAATGCCCTTTTCGCAACTTCTAGTCTGATTTTGATGTTTTCCTTGCTCCCTCCGTCATTGGTTATTTTGCTGTTACGTGATACCAATCCTGAGTAGTCCATTCGGCATGTTGTTGGGCCCATCTGTAACGCGCTGTATGGTGTCGTGTTGCAAAGATGGACCCCGCCATGGACGTCGGGTTTAAAGTTTTGCATAATGCAGAGTACTGGGCACAGTTTGAGTCGTAACACGACGTCCTGTGGCTGCACGAAAAGCATGATTCAACATGGTGGCGTTGCTGTCAGAGTTCCTCCGAGCCTTAATCCGTAGGTAGAGGTCATCCGCTGCAGTAGTAGCCTTTGGGCGACCTGAGCGAGGCATGTCATCGACAGTTCCTGTCACTCTATATCTCCTCCATGTCCGAACAACATCGCTTTGATTCACTACGAAAGGCCTGGAAGCTTCCCTTGTTGAGAGCCCTTCCTGGCACAAAGTAACAATGCGGACATGATCGAACTGCAGTATTGACCGCCCAGGCTTGTTGAACCACAGACAACAGGAGCCGTGTACCTTCTTCCTATTGGAATGACTCGAACTGATCGGCTGTCGAATCCCCTCCGTCTAATAGGGTCTGTTTATGCATAGAAATTTACATTTTTCGCTGCGTGTTTAGTGACATCTCTGATCAGTCAAATGGACTGCGTCTGTGATGCAATATACACAGTCAATGTCTGTCTTCAGGAGTTCTGGAAACCGGGATGGTGCAAAACCTTTTTTGATGCGAGTATATTACCCACCTCTCCCTGTAGCTTACCCCTACTTTCCTCAGAGTTTCGAACACCTTTATCATCTTACATTGTCGTACACTTTTTCCAGGTTGACAAATTCTATGAACAATGTTTGATTTTACTTTGATCTTCCGTCCTAAAGCCAAACTGATCGTCATCATACACGACCTAAACTTCCTATTCCATTCTCCTATATATTATTCTTGTCAGCAGTCTACATCCATGAGGCGTTAAGCTAATTATACTATGATTCTCTAACATGTTAGCTCTGTATTAAGTCTGTCGAACGGAACCCACACGAGCCCGGTAGTATTTAAGTCGACACAATGGGCTTTCCACTCCATTCGCCGAATATCCTCTCTATCCAAGTTCATTCACGTGCACTGTTCGGTGCTGTCGCTAATTTTCATGCATAAAAACTGAGGCAGGGCTGAATGCACCCTTAAAAACACGCACATGAGAAAGGATTACACTGTAACAATAACCTTGGCCAGTATGTTTACCATGTTCATAGATTTAAAGATCTGGTCAGTTGGGACCAGCAGTAGCACCATGCCATCCTGTAGCACACCTCTCATCTATGTTTGAGAAGGACAACGAGCTGTTGTTATGCATCCGGCTTATTGATTTGTGTAAGTCCTCCCCTCTCACAAGTATTGCCGTTGGGGTCCTACATCACATGGTGCAGGTCAGTGCTGTTCGCCTAAATATACACCACCCACAATATTCTGGTGTTACTCTGACAGAGTGTTGATGTGGTGAATGAGAAGGTGTAGACTCCTCCTAGAGCTCTACTGCTTTCACTTCATCTTATAAATTAGTAGTGAGCTGTTCACAGCACTTAAATTTTGGTACAGCATCATCTGTAGACAGTGACCGCCACTTTGCGTTAGAGACTGAACCTGCGTCAAGATGCGTTAAAGTGGCTTACGGAGTTGGAATGGATTAAACTGCTCATGAAAAACCCTACATCAATCAACAGATGACCTCCAATAATTGTCCATCTTGTCCACTTTTGGTCATTTACTGTGCTGACCTGGTTTGATTGCGAGCTGCTGGTGTAGACAAGAGTTTGTACCTCTTTAATTCTGTCGAATTTTGCATAGAACAAAACATGCACTCGACCCCCTCCTTACCTATCACCAAATTAATTATGTGCACAACGGTAAAGAAAGGAATTGATGGTAGATCCTGCTACTTGGTAAAATAAGGAGTGCACACTCACAATAATTTAATAAAAATCGTAAACCACTGAGTAAAAAAAGGGAATTTTATCGTAATAAACTACAGGATATGGGATTCTGCATCTATCTGTAAAATGATATGCGTATTAAATATTACAATGAGATTTATTATAAATCAGAACATAAAGGTACTTGATGGTCGACACAAACAAGAGCTAAAGATAGGGGATACTGAACTACTATGAGATTGAGAGTTGGGCTGAGAACAAGGGGCTTCTCTCTCTGATGCAATAGATTGAAGATAATGACTGAAAATCCCAATGAATCAAATATCACTAACCTGACTATAATGCAGTACCACGATTAGTAGTGAGATGTCAAATGGGAACACACTGAGAAACAAACAAGGTGGACTTGTAGCAAAGCAAGCGCACATGTTGCTGAGGACTTCTGTATAAATATGATTGGTCCTACAATGCTGGAGCTGCAAAATACCTTACCAGTCCTTAAGCCTGCAGCAAGTAGTCGGTAGGCAGCTTTATGATGATGTAGGTGCCGACTCCTGCTGTGTGGCAACTCTGTTTCTACCGGTGGCCACGACTGCTGTCCGTGAGTTCTAAAGTCTCCTCGTGTGGCCGAATCAGAGAAACTCCAGGATTCACCAGGTTGTATCTCCAGGAAGAGACTGCGAAACCGCCTAAACTCGCCCTGTCGGCACAGGTTCGTAAACGCAGAGTAAGAATCTGGTTCTTATGTCGCAGAATGAAGGTGGAGTATGCAACACAACTTTTGGGAAAAGTGCGACTAAGTCGGAAGACCGTGGAATTCCGACGAAGATCAGATCCGAAACATTATGTGACGCACAATACTAGAGCGAAGCCAACATTATTCAACCCCCGGATACCCACGAAAAGCCGCGAATTGGCAATCAGTATTGATTCCAAAATTGCCCCACTCTTCTCAGAGCATCATTTGCGAAAATATCGACCGTTCCCTCTAATTTCGTGAAGGCTTTTTGACATCAACTCACTCCAGTTTAAATTGACCAATCATGCTTCTGCTATTTAGCTGGGCGCACTGAACGTGCCTTTTGACCGGCTACGGAAACAGCATGCCAAGACCACCGACCATCCGGCGCCAGACGGTCGCACCCACCAGGACACAGTTCACAAGAATTCTCAGAATCATGAAGACAATACGGTTAGTCGGCGCCAGCAGTCTTCTTTCCATACACTCCCGGATGGTAAACATATATACTGTGGTGACACTCAGATGGCTCGCAGGTCGTTTCACCCTGCATACAATAGGAGAAACTCGGCTGATGCCAGGCGCTCAAGCCCATTGTGTAGGACTTTCTCCATATTCGTGGAAGTTGTGATGTTACAAAATAAAGGTGATGTTATTCAATGGAAAGTTGGAAAGTGAGATTTAGCTTACTGTTTTATCAATCACAATTGGCGTAAGAATCATGGATTGACCATTGTCATAAAATATTGTATTATGAGATGTGAATAGTTTTTTACTTGCAGTTTCGCGTGGCTTGAGGCAGTCACAACTAGCGTGCTATTGATTAAGAAATTGCGTTATCGTCTTTCTAATTACTTCATGATCGTAGATACGATCATACCCAGTTGTGAAGTTATTGTTATGACAAAACAATTTCCTAAGGGACCAGAAAGTTCTTAAGGGTGCAAAAACAACTGTAACATCACACAAAAGGGAAATTCAATATTAAAGCTGATGCAAGAAGACGATAAAACAGTTTTCTTTTTATCAATGTAACACGCACATTGGACTGCTGATCTTGGTGTCCGTAATATTAGCAAAATGCATAATTAAAATGAAAATAATACTGAGGAGATAGTAGGAATGAGCACTGCTAAATGATTCACTATTCCCAGAACAAGTATTTATTATAACTAAAACATATATCGTACCTTAAGCTTAGTACTACAATGACGGTAGATTTTTATGTCCGTATCATGTCCATTGAGCGCTCTTTTATATAGCCATTGTCTTTTTTGAGTCGCTCGTGCGTCGTCACGGTAAGTTATAACAGTTCTTTACACTTCACTCAAACTCAGACATAACACGTTTTTATACATTTAGTAAAAATTAGATCAAACTGCCACAAATCTGCGTCCGTCTTACTTGTGAAAAAGAGTACAAGTCTTTTGCGCTCAAGGCTTCATTTGTTCTCCAGCGAACAAAATAGTGAAGGATTGCATATCTATCCGTATTTTTCTGTTTATATTTCCGCCCAAAGACAACGAATTATATTATTTAGAAAATTCCACCGTCGCCATGCGACGCCTCATTATACATTAATCATTATTTATAAACAAGTATTTGCCTTCTGGCTGAAAGTATTAACCACCCGTATTTGCCGTTCTAATGAAGTCAAAAATAGCGAATATCACAAAGTGCCGACCCCCACGAAAACGCAATGTGTTGTGTCCTCCAGTGCTCACCTTGAAACAAGTCACACAGGGAAATAACAGAGAAAACTAAACGCAAGACCACATACAGTTCCCAACATGCATAAAAATCAAATGAAATGTAATTTGAAATGGCTCTGAGCACGATGGGACTCAACTGCTGAGGTCATTAGTCCCCTAGAACTTAGAACTAGTTAAACCTAACTAACCTAAGGACATCACAAACATCCATGCCCGAGGCAGGATTCGAACCTGCGACCGTAGCGGTCTTACGGTTCCAGACTGCAGCGCCTTTAACCGCACGGCCACTTCGGCCGGCTAAATGTAATTTGAGCTCTCAGTACAAATACTCACGTCAGAACAACCTTATTTTGCCCAATCCCGCCGTGAAATGATGTAAAATGTTAATAAATGTAATGAAAATCAGTGGCGACATGCAAAAAACAAGACATGGAGCCTCTCATTATCTATAATATTATTGTACGAGAGAGTGGTTCTCACGGTGAGATCTGGAGGCTGATCCATTTATCTGTAACACTCAACTAGTACAGACTAGTTCCGCCTACATATAGTACTATCCCTTGTGTTGCAAAGACTGAATCGTGGGCTGCCATGTGTTCAAGCTGCATGTAAAGACCTTGTGAACTATCTTCATACAAATAGCATGCATGCAGATTATTTAGAACACTGCATTAGCACGGTGTCAAAAGAAGAAGCTAAAGGAACACCAATCAATTTGAGAGAAATACACGCTAAATTCTGTGCATACAAGAGAGTTTTGTTGGCTAAATTCTGCAGAAGTGTGAATATAAGGAAAGAACCAGTTGATTTTTTTTGATGTAGTGCACCCAATGGATATATACTGAATAAAAATGCGTATACTACTAGAAACCATATTTTTATTTTTATCATATCTGTCATAATAATGTTACTGCTACGAGTATTTTCACTGCAATGTCTACAGCAGCACCAGACTGTCTGAATCATGTCATCGTCACAGTCATAGTCATCAGTCATTGTTAAACTAAATGACAGAAAACTTTCATATATATATATATATATATATGAAAGTTATATGAAAGTTTAACAATGACTGAAGACGTTGACTGTGACGGTGACATCATTCAGACAGTCTGGAGCTGCTGTGATGCTGTAGATATTGCAGTGAAAATACTCGTAGCAGTAACATTATTATTACAGCATGCATGCAGATTATTTAGAACACTGCATTAGTATGGTGTCAAAAGAAGAAGCTAAAGGAACACCCATCAATTTGAGAGAAATACACGCTGAATTCAGTGCAAACAAGAATGTTTTATTGACTACATTCTACAGAAATGTGAAGATGAGGAAAGAATCAGTTGAATTTTTTGATGTAGTGCACCCTCTGGGCAGCTACTGAATGAAAATGTGTATAATACCACAAATTGTGTTTTATTTTTTTTTCATATCTGTCATAATAATGTTAAGGCTACGAGTATTTTCACTGGAAAGTTTACAACACCACAGCCGCATCAGACTGTCTGTATCACGTCAGATACTGAGAGAAACCTTTAAGCTAGTCAGAGAGTATCTCCATGAACTCTCAGCGAAATTTTACGACGACAGCGTTGCTGGCTCCATTAAAGATCACAGCGGTGCTAGGCCAGAGAAAAGACTCAGCTCAGTGGTGAAAAACCACACACGTGGGGCACCCAGCTTGTAAGTTTAGAAAAATAAACAATACGGATAGGTGATAGGGAATTTTAAACAACAACTAGGCTAATGAAACTCATTTTCCTAAATCGCACAAAAGCTGTAAATTATGCTTCCAAAGATCTGGTCGAATACTGCAACTAACTGGTGTAAATAGGAAACTGGTAAATCGGCCTAGTGCGAAATACAGAAGCATTATAAAACCTATATTAAATACTTGATATAGCATTTGTGACGATATTGACATCCAGCAGAAAAGAATCAGCAATCAATCCCTGCCGTGTATATACTACAACCATCCTAATAAGCTAATAGATCGACTGTGACTGTTCATAGCATTAGCTGCTGGTGGTAATTCTCCTCATTCGCATGAGGTTGTTCAAATACTTCCAAGTTCAGAGAGCGAGGTGAAATGCCATAAGCATGGACACAACAGGTCGATAACTGCACAAACCAGCAGAGAAATACCCCAAAGGACATGTTGTCATTAGAAGCTTCGATGACTTATGGCAGATGTTGTAGCTATGAGAGAACAGTCACATGAGAATAATGGATTAAAATATATTTTAACGGTCATTATATATACTCCAAATGTGTCTGGGCATTAACTGTAAAACGAATATGGGAAGAGAAGTCATACATGAACCGTGGATTTACTTTCAGAATCTTTTCTTAAAGAATTTGCTTTATTTACTAGCGATTCATGAAGAACATTAACACATTTAATCACCCTATGAGAGCGTGGAAATAGTTGCCCGTGGGTAACTGATGAAAACGACTTTCTTTCAACAAATGGAAACTTAATTCCTAAAAACCCTTTCTTTAAAAAAACACGTTTTAAAAATTATAACCAGAAAGCACCCTCTAATTATCAAGTTACAATTTATTCAGAGGCAGAAATAACTTTTTTTTTTTTTGACAGTGTGAGCTTTCAGGTTGAGGACCTTGCCACTCCCTTTTAACACGGCCGCAGTCACGACCGCTCACAAAAACCTCTGAAAGACTACACTGGTGCAAATATACAACACACCAGATTACTTTAAACTAAAAATTTTAACAACTCACACAAACACATAAACTATACACCCCGTAGAGGGGATGGAAATGGTACAAAACACTCACATTAAAAAAAATTACTTGCCTCCGAAAGTGCAACTTCTTTTTAAAATGAAAACTCTTACAGCCGAAGGGTGGCAACTTTATATACTAAAATGATCATTTAAATAAAAACCCATGAAATGCAGTTTCACATAAAATGTAGAAACATGCTATATATTACACATGTACCGCCTCTCACGATGATAGGCAAGATAAAAACATATTTCAGGAACTCTGCCTTTACACCTTAAGCAATAAATTCGTTAACACCGAATCCGACAAACATGACAGAGGCACCTATTAACGTAAGGCAGACCGACAGACAGACAGACATACAGACAGACACTAACTGCCTAACAGATGCGGACGAGACACAGGCGAGCAAGCTGGGGACGAGAGACTGACCAAGAAAACAAGTAGAATTTAACAAGTAAATTAAACAACATATTACGAATCACTTAACCTCTAATAAACTGCGATGTCTGGCGAAGACCTGGCGCAGCACCCTCAAAACGCTCTCCCGAACCGTTCGCTGCCAACCGCTTCAACGGACACAGGAAGGCGCGCTGATCTCCCGTCTCACGGCGTCCCATCTCGCACCGGCCAGACCGTTGTCGTAGGTTGACTCGTGTTACTCTTGTATCAGCCGCGAAGCCACTCCCCTCGCTATACGGCGCGGTCCACTGGACTGACCTGGTGACCTCACATGCGCCGACGCTCAAGACGGACAAGGCATCTTGTGTCTCAGTGAGCGACCGACGAACCGATCGATCCAACCGGCCTTAAGGGCACTCCAGACGACAGACAGACACTGGCTGCCCCACACTGACCCGCCTGACCAGCTGACCGACTGTGACGCGAGACTGACCCAGCCTCACTCCGACTGACCAACTGCCACTGGAGCTTACAGCGCCCCTTAAATGCACGTGAACAGGCAACCCTTCCCCTTTCCCACCAGACGGAGACACCAAAGCTGCGATTGCCACAGCGGCGCCACGGCCAGAAACGGAGGGCGACTGCTTCAAACTACGCACTGCGGCGCGCTCTTCAAAACAGCAAATTTTACTACGGCTCAATACAGGTGTTTGAGCGTTTGTTTCACACAGAAACGAACTGATGCCTGGGCAACCTCCAAACCGATCAGTGGAGAGTTTTGGAATAGGTACTTCAAGATCATGAAGCACCGATGTGAAGTAGGTCGCTACTCAACATTCACCCACCTGGAAGAGAGTATCGTGATCGTGGAATGTCTGAACACAGCAATAGAAGTTATAATGTGGATGCTCTTTGAACTTCGTGGTTCGTACAAATGTATGGATCCCCTCCCACAAATAATTGCACAGTTCAATCGAGCCAAACATAACACAACAAAAGTGGGACAAATCTATGTTTATGATAACGCACTCATGGATACGAAATATTGTCATATTAAAATATTGGATCCATATAAGCATAAATGTACTACAGGTGATCACAAAACAAGACAGTATTCGAAAAGTCGAGTGAAATATTTACAGTTTACATGGTTCAGAGAACAAACTGAAGAGTAGCGTCTTAAAGGCCAGCAGAGGCACTGAAATTTCAGGATGCTTTAACACAAAGGAAATGCTGCTCAAAACCACACGTGTTTCTAATAGAGAGTGTCGTATGACGTCGAGGAAATACAGCACTGTTTAAATGACTTGGTTTCCTTCAACACAAGACAACAGGATTTACGATGACGATTCACTATATAATAGGGTGCACAGACCGCAGCCAGCACAACACGCACTATGGAAGACATTTATATGAGGAGGTGATAATCTTGACAAACTTCAAGGTCAATTGCACATTCCGGGATATAATTACTGTGGACCAGATATAAAGTTTTGAAGATGTATCGATCATGTTGGTAAGGGGATTAACCTGCCTGACGAGGTCTGTCTGGGACACAACATTGCATATGCAAAATATAAAGACTCCCCAGGATGTAACGCTGCAGATCGAATTGTAGCTCTTAAAGCTAAGGCAGTATGTGCGAGAAAAGATATTGGCAGCATGATGCAGCACACTGCAGCATTTGTAGTTGACAAAACCGTGAGTGGTAAGGTTATGAACGATACACATCGTGCACTGACGAAGAAAAAGACAACAGTGAAGTAGGAAAAAACTGTATCGAGACAGCGACATATACAGCTAAGAGTGCCCTGGATACAAAGAACACGTGAAACCACTCTGGGTTCTTCCCAAACCCAAGATATCAGCAGAACTAACCCCTTCCTCATTCCTACTCTTGCAGCTCTTGCAGGCCTTTCAGCGATGGGTTCAGTGTCTGGTGGTTGTACGGCTATTGCCAGAGCAACCAAGAACGCACGAACTCCGAGGAGCAGCTAGAGGAAGCAAGAATTGCCACATGATAGAAAAGCGCTATATCTTAAACCATATAAGACAGGACTAGGTCTCCTCACAAATAAAAAGACCCTGTTAGGTATACTAATGCACAGAATGCTTACAAATAAAGACCTACTCAAGTCTGTAATAAAAAAATCCAGCATTCCAAGATCCTGAGGTGTATTTATACGGGATACACTACCGAAGACTATGTGGAAATCCAGAGAATGTGGAACTGCGAATTTAGATGTCACTGCACTGGGGGGGGGGGATGGTCTTTAACCCACTGGGTCGCAAATGTTACGAAAAACACAAATAACTTCTACTATTTCGACACATTTGGAGACCAGCAGCCACCAGGAGACATACAACAATACTTTACCGACAGTGGACGTGTGTTTTACAATTTTCATCGCTACCAACACTGTGTCAGCATTAGTGCATCATGCGTTAAACATTCACTCACAAATTTAAGTTCAGAAGCAATGTCATATAGTCTGATTTTAAAGGAAAAGTAGTCAGTATTAAGCGCGCATTACTTCCCATCGATTAATTTAAGCAATCGGAAGTGGAGTATTGCGCTAACTGGACTGGAGACATACAACCAAATTCCCAAAGTCATAGAGGCTAAGAATTAATTTCATTTGGAAATTAATTTTAGAAGAGAAATTGTTGAAATAGAACCTGATACAAACAATATTGCCAATTTAAATGACAGTTTAAAACGTTCTGGAAAAGGGGTTGTGCTATGTGCAAACACCAGTACACTCAAATCTAAAATAAAGATACGGAATACCGTGACTGACTTTCAGCAGAAAGGTAATATAGGACAACTACTAGGTTTTACAACAGGAACGTAATAAATATCACAGATCCGACCAGTCAGTGTATAACACTTCTGTCCGCTACTGCCATACCATAACCTTAAAGTAGGAGACAGGTCGTGAAATAAAACTACCTTGTTAAAGCAACTATAGTATGAAGAAGCAGAGCAGTGTTACCCTCAGGGGAATTTTGTTATGTTGAAGGTGTTGTACCTAACGGAGGTGGCATATCGGAAGTGAAAGTCAGAATTACGTAAATATTCAAACAGTAACAAACGATAATTTACTTATCCACACTGTTCCAAGAATAAAAAAAAACGGTCGCCAGCCTAATTCGGCATGAGAATAATTAACATTCTTGTTTAAGAAAGTAGTTATGAGTAACTTTAACGGACAAACACAACCTATATTTTGGCACAAGCGAGTGCAATGAACTCTGACACCTGCATATGTTAACGTTAAGTTTGGAGTTGACAGCTAGAGCAGAACAAACTATTTGCATAAATATAACAGATAACGATACACACTACTATCTTCAGGGCTTAGTCAAACTGAATGGTCTTTATAACATTACTATTAATATTCACTGTAGAATCATTAATTGGACATAGGCTCATTATTACTTTTGAAACATTTTCCTAGCTGACATAAAATTGTAAATGTAGTTCACTGCAAATTTATGAACTGGTCAGAAGTCAAGTCTCTCTCAGCTAAATACTTTTCTACTTAGAATGAAAGTTAAATGGAATTCACTAACAGGTTACTCCTCACTGTCTTTTCAATAAAAGAAGTTACAGTTTACATAGATAGTGGTCTTTCTATTAATTGTTATTTATCAAGAGCATAAAGAATAAACTATGGATCCTACTACACTGTTAATATGCACTTTCAATACACAACAGAAACAAGTGCTTGGCAAGCATGAGTAAAAAACTTTCCACAATTGCAGTTTTCAACTTTTACTACAGTGAGACACAAAATTGACATATTTGTAGGATACCTTTTGCGATTTACAACAGGCAGCAGTGTGATCGTTTACTAAGCTAAACTTTATAAGCCTCAGTCTTAAGAACTTTTAATTCTGAAGTTGGCAACAACATATTAATAAGCTGTTTTAATAGAAAAATTATTTTATGCAAGCATCATTTACTTTAGTTCACTCTCTTGCCACATTAACTTTCTTTTTACTATGTTCAAGAGGCTTTAACGTTCTTTCAATAAGGACACTCGGTAATCACTTTAGTTCAAACGGAGAGGCACCTGAGAGGTGTTATGATAAGGAAAAAATCGAAGTAGGTACATAAATTCAGTTATAAATTACCTTATATTTGAGTACACTAACACACCCAATAATCCGATCCTTCACTGTACATTACTATAGTGGTCCACTACAGTGGCTGCGCAATGTGGTGGCGATTGCATGTTGGTAGGTGGATTTGTAGGTAGAATTGCTGGACTCTATAATTTATTGGTGGCGATGATAGATACCAATTTCAGAATAGTTCCAGCTCTTTATCCATCCATCTGAGGCATTGGAAAGCGTCAGGAAAAGCCTCTCTCGGAACTAGCACAATATACAACTTTTACATGGGCAGTTCACAGTTCGGTAGCTCGTCCGCGACTGACTGTTGGTTCCACCTTTTCTACCTAGGCCAACCACAATTTGCGCGCGCTACTCACTTCCGTTCCCGAGGGGAACCACAACACCTTTTACATACAAAATAACTAAGAACCCTAGGTGAGGATCAGCAATTACATAACAACAGCCAAACATATTAATTAAAACAGAACATTTGCACAAATTGGTATTTCTACAAAAAATTATTTAATCAAAATTATTCAATCCCAAAGATAACCAAAGACATAAAGTGAGCCATACAAACATATCATTTGCTCATATCGTACATATTACATAGGTCACACTTCCCACATTCTAAAATACATCAAAGTTTTTAACACATAAAAGAATAAACACTCTCATGGTACGGATTCAATCCAACAACATTTACAGAAACTCCACGATATAACATTAAATAAAACAAAAGGCAAAATAAATCAGTAGAGCAGTAGAGCTATGGTGTTACAAGTGGATGTACTTCCTCTCAGTTCAGTCCGTGTAGACTGTAAAATTTCAACAAACTCTTGTCTCAATAACAAATTGACTCACACAACTTATGGATTCTACCAATTGGTTGGAAAAAAGAATAAATTGTTCAGACACCTACCGAATCTATTTATGTTCCAATCACAGTTCAGACATTGGACTGTCTGGAACTGCGTATTGTGAACCTGGCTAACCAATTCATCGACTTTCGTGGTGAGAATATCATTCTAGGACTATATCTAAAGTGGAGCCAGCAGTGACCTCAAACATGAAGAGACCTGTCATGAGCGGAAGTGATGGTGACCTTCAACCAGCAAGGACTTGCAATGGACCAACCTCAATCTTTTGGAATAATAAAGACTCCGCCTTGCCGGGAGACAGTAAGCAGCGGCGGTGAACTTGAACCAGGCGGGACCTGTCGAAGACAGAAGCGACTACCTTTAGCTTGCTGTACCAGAAGTGGCGGCGGGTGAGCTTCAACCAGCCAGGACTCGCAACAGCTTCCCAGTGCTCTCGTATTGTCAATGTAGAGCCGGCCGTAGTGGCCGAGTGGTTCTAGGCGCTACAGTATGGAACCCCGCGACCGCTACGGGCATGGATGGATGTGATGTCCTTAGGTTAGTTAGGTTGAAGTAGATCTATGGGACTGATGACCTTAGATGTTAAGTCCCATAGTGCTCAGAGCCATTTGAACCATTTTTGTCAATGAAGACAATATGGGAGTAAGGTACAAAATTAACGTGCACAGTGCACAGCATGGCACTTCGCAACAGAACAGCAAGTTGATAACAAATGCAGACTATGGGTTTGTCATTCGATATTAATAGCGCGGTGGAATATAACGAGCATATTCTTTACCAGAAATACTTCTCGCATAAACCTTATGCATAACTACATTTAACATGAACAATGAAATTAGTAGTGTCATGCAGCGCCGAGATGCCTTTATCCTCCTGTGCAGGAGTTTCGTGTATCTTGATGAATCATTTACGAAAAGGAATGGTACTGCTAAAATGGCATCAAACGTTACAAGTAATGCTTTAGTGTTCCTGTTTCGTGAGATATGATGTAAAAATAATGCGTTCGAGAATGAATGTACACACAATGTAGGCAAAATGTGAACTCTCAGAACGTCTGTCAGATGTGAACGGCTTAAAAAATGCTGGATGGTTCACAGACGAGCCAGTGGGTAGAACAATGGAAGAGTACAAGAGATTTACTGCACATATACCGTTAAAAAAACTTATCGAATACTTTTAGCACATGTGGCAAATGGTTCTAAATGCTAAACATGTACTTACTGCTGTTGAGAGCAAAGGATAGCAACTTACTGAGTCAAGGAGCTCAAGAGGAGAAAGAGATCACAATCAATAAAAGAATATGGAAAATGCCACACATCCACATATCAGACAAGCAGCATCTGAATCCTTTAGAAGTTCTGAATGGTGGTGTATTTCTACCATTGTCTTTCCCTTCATTACCCAGTGGTATCGACTGCAAGCAGTCTAACACGGGCTATTGAAGCCCTGTTCTATTGTAGATGCCCAGATTCATCATACCTGCTTCTCAGACCATTAGAAGGGGAAATGTAGCAAATGTTTCCATCAGATTTCACAATTGTAGGTTAACTATTGCCTGAGTGGATCTGAACTCCGAATTCTTCCCATATGATAATGTACACTTGCAGTGAAATGAAAATTTGTACAGTGTGGCAAAATATTTGAATGTGGGATTGCGCGCTTCATAGTATGAAAAGGGAGGGTGTTACACAACATACGGAAATTCAAGGAGCTGGCGCCAATCATCGTAACAGACCCATCAAAATGGAACGAGATAATTAAATCTGGACCTGCAGATGAATATGAATCTTCAGGAAACTTCCCAGAACACACTGCAGCTTGTGCTCTAGGTCTACATGGTGGTGTGATCAACTACTGACTGCTTAGGGGTGTTGTGCAATGAGCTATGTAAACGAAGGGGTGCTGAGCCATACCCAGGGCATTTCACAATAGCATTGTAGGGTGTGAACATCACTGCAGACGCTCAGGTTTCCTATGATGATGAGCATAGACAGTTCATATTTAAAGTAGTAGCATTCATAGCATACAAAGGAGATGACGGTATGAAAGGGACATTTTCAGCAAGCATTGCATCCATTGCATCTGATTGACACAACCAAACGGACAAATATTAGTCAGTCTGGTTGTGACAGTCAGTTGCAACGGACAGATGGGCAGAGGTCAACGAGGATACTTGTTGCCCACAGTATACTTTGCTGTGCAGAAGCTGTTCTTACCTTTTGACACCATTTTGTACGAATAATAACGTTTAACAGCAAGGTGTGTGGTTTAAGAATGGGCACGTCAGTGTGAGATTGAAAACCACTACATCTTAATTTTACATTCGTTAAACTGAGATGGACGAAGTGAATACTTATATAATTCCGCAAGGACTTTTGCCACCTCATTGTATGATCATGAAACATGTCAAGTATTAAAAGGAAATGATCGGAGTAATGAAATGAGTCAAGAGTGGATTATAGGGCCAAAAAGTTCATTCGATGATGAGGTAATCAGAGATGGAGTATTAACTCTGAAAGTGTGTGGGTAGTGGAATCAACAATGTAATATTAATACTGTGCTGGCATTCGGTTAAAGTTAATGCATAAAATCCAAATGAAGCCCAAAACTGTGTGGGGAGAACAATTGCGATTTCAGCCGCACTCCCCCTTGCTACTTGATCAATCTTTTAGATACTGCTCTCAGGCGGTAATAAAAAATAATAAATTGTTGTGTGGTGAGGATTAATCGGCAAAATGATCATTATGTCAGCTACATGTGTGGAGCTAGGGAGTGGCTCTTAGAGACCACGAAGTAATTTTCCGCACATAAACAGAATCTTTCGAATTAAAGGTAATTCATAAAAATTATTTACTAAATGTGACCTATTTGTTACATGATTCACAATTCAGAGTAAGGTTGCGACTCCCCTCCATTTAGAGGTGCCGATGGAGGATCGAAGAAATCTCGTGTTGCCCTGTAGCCCGTACTTCAGTCTCGATACTTTGTGCTACAGTAGCACTCTCATCCAACATCGATGAGCTGTACGAATAATCCTTAAGCCAGAAGAGATATAACCACCACGAATACTGTCATACAAGTATTAACATCACTTCAAGTCTTCTGAAATTACTACAAAATGAGATTTTGATGAATCACAGATCTCATTTTTTTAGTTTTATACGTGGTACATGTAATTACCTCGCGTAGTGAGAAAGTTATAAAAAGTAATTAGATTGGAAAATATGGAAACAACTGTCGATCAGCAACTTTTCTGTTCCAGGAAAGAGAGCAGATAATTTAAGTATTACGTCGTTTATATTCATGGTCTACTAACTAGTATTCAGGTAACAAAATGCGTATTATTATAGTCGCACACACAAATGTTTAACTTTTTTGATAGATCCAATTTAGTTTATCTGATTTAATGTGTGGATTACAAACTCTGAATGCGATTTAAATAATTATCCAAAATAATTTTGTGAGACAATTTTTACTGATTTGAGGTACCTATATTGGAATGGTCTCACTGCTACAGTGCTAATTCAACGCTACGTTGTGAAAAAATTTTCGTCTCTTACAGTTTAAATTCATTATAGATACTCTAAGACAATTCAGAAAGCAATTCCTCTCTTTCCCACAAGGCTGTTGATGTATCAAGGCGCTTTACTTTTTACAGGACAAATGATTTAAGAACTATATCGTGGGACTAGAATTTTCACCTTCTGGTCCTTGACTTAAGCCCCTGGGATAACCGGAGATGAATCCTGAATGTCAAACTGTTGCCTTGCTGCCTGAGAAATACTACGGAGATGTTATAGAAAACCTAATCAACATATACACTATGCGGTAAAAAGTATTCGGACACCTGGCTGAAAATGACTTACAAGTTCGTGTCGCCATCAGTAATGCTGGAATTCAATGTGATGTTGGCCCACCCTTGACGACAGCTTCCACTCTTACAGGCATACGTTCAGTCAAGTGCTGGAAGGTTTCTAGGTGAATTGCAGCCCGTTGTTGACTGAGTGCTGCACTGAGGTGAGGTATCGATATCGGTCGGGGAGGCTTAGTACGAAGTTGGCGTTCCAAAACATCCCAAAGGCGTTCCATAATACTGAGGTCAGGACTCTGTGCAGGACAGTCCATTACAGGGACGTTACTGTCGTGTAACCACTCCGCCACAGGCCGTGCATTATGAACAGGTGCTCGACCATGTTTAAAGATGCAGTCACCATCCCCGAATTGGTAATCAACACTGGGAAGAAAGAAGGCACTTAAAACATCAATGTAGGCCTGTGCTGTGATAGTGCCACGCGAAACAACAAAGAGTGCAAGCCCCCTCCATGACAAACACGACCAAATCATAATACCACCGCCTCCGAATTTTTCTGTTGACACTACACACGCTGGCAGATGACGTTCACCGTGCATTCGCCATACCCGCAACCTGCTATCGGATCGCCACATTGTGTATCGTGATTCGTTGCTGCACAGACAATTTCCCACTGTTGAATAGTCCAATGTTTACCCTCCTTACACCAAGAATGGCGTCATTTGGCATTTACTGGAGTGATTTGTGGTTTATGAGCTGCCGCTCGACAATGATATGCACCATATCTCACCTCCCGCCTAACTGTCATAGGACTTGCAGTGGATCCTGAAACAGTTTTAATTCCTGTGTGATGGTCGGGATAGATGTCTGCCTATCACACATTACGACCCCTCTTCGACTGTCGGCGGTCTCTGTCAGTCAGTTGACGACGCCGGCCTGTACCCTTTTGAGCTGTACGTGTCCTTTCACGTTTCCACTTCACTATCACATTTGGAACAGTGGACCTCGGGGTGTTTAGGAATGTGAAAATCTCGAGTACAGACGTATGGCACAAGTGACACCCAATTACCTGACCACGTTTAAAGTCCTTGAGTTCCGCGGAGTGCCACGTTCTTCTCTCTCACGATGTCTAATGATTACTGAGGTCGCTGATATGGAGTACCTGGCAGAACGTGGAAGCACAATGCACCTAAAATGAGAAACGTATGTTTTTGGTGGTGTCCAGGTAGTTTTGATCAAATTGTGCATTTTAATGAGAAACACAAAGAGGTGGATCAGAAACATGAAAGAGGACTAGGGTTTAACGTTCCATTCTCTATGAAATCGATTGAGATAGAGCATGTGCTCTCATTGTAGGGAAGGAAATCGGCTGTATGCTCCGAAACGAATTATCCCGGTCTTAATGCCCTAACTATTTAAGCGTATTACGGCAAACTGTACAGTCGTTGGACAAAGATAAAGAAACGCCGAGAGAATGCGAGCTGGAACATGTATCCAGATGCCAGGCAAGCCTGCAAGTTGTGCTGCACCTGTACTGTGGGCTCAACACGTTGTCAGTAACAGCTGTGTTCAGAGCAGTGTTATACGTAACACTGACTGCGTTATGTCGGAGTCTAGTGAATACCAATGTTCTCAAATTGTTGGTGTTCGTATGATGGGTTATTCTGTAACCAAAGTGGCCGAAGTATTTGACGTTTCAACAGGCACCGATGCAAGATTTATACCTCATACAGGATAAGCGGAAAAACACATTCCGCTGAGTCACAAGGCGGACAAAGTTATGGGGATGAAGTGTTGGGGACTAAGTGATAGGAACGAACGGTGACTGAAGAGGATTGTGGCGAAAAGTAAGAGGACAAAATCATTAAAACTCACTACAGTACTGAATGTCGCACTAGTGATCTCTATCAGCTCTATAGGCAGCGAACTGGAGGGCTAGCTGGCATTGCAAAACACACATCTGTGATGCAAGTTCTGTAACAGAAAAGCCGTAAAACTTACAGTATACAGCTATGGAAGAATGCCATTTGGTCGGATGAGTCTTGTTTTACACTGTGTCCAACTTCTGGCGTATGTTGCGCCACGAGAGTCAGACATGTCATTCAGCCAGTAATATCGCTATATACAAGGGTCCATGGCTACTTTGGAAGTTGGCGTTACAACCAAAGTATAAAGTGCTCCTTCTGGCTGATCATATCGATTCTCTGTTTCAGTGTTTGTACTCAATGGTGATGCTGCTCTCTAAAATGACAGGACCATTGTTCAAACAGCTCGCAACTTGCAGGACTGATTTTGTGAGCTCGAGGATAAACTGCCGCCGGCCGGGGTGGCCGAGCGGTTCTAGGCGCTACAGTCTGGAACCGCGCGGCCGCTACGGTCGCAGGTTCGAATCCTGCCTCGGGCTTGGATGTGTGTGATGTCCTTAGGTTAGTTACGTTTAAGTAGTTCTAAGTTCTAGGGGACTGATGACCTCAGAAGTTAAGTCGCATAGTGCTCAGAGCCATTTGAACCATTTTATGAACTGCCACATATCCATTGGCCATCACAATCATCATCAAATCTCAATATTACAGAGCCTTTGTGGTCTGCATTGGAGAGATGAGCGCGTGATTGCTATCCACCTCTGTCTTTGTTACCTTGTTGTTGTTGTTGTTGTTGTTGTTGTCGTTTTCAGTCCTGAGACTAGTTTGATGCTGCTTTCCATGCAACTGTATCCTGTGCAAGCTTCTTCATCTCCCAGTACCTACTGCAACCTACATCCTTCTGTATCTCCTTAGTGTATTCATCTCTTGGTCTCCGTCTACGATATTTACCCTCCACGCTGCCCTCCAATACTAAATTGGTGATCCCTTGATGTCTCAGAACATGTCCTACCAACCGATCCCCTTTTGTAGTCAAGTTGTGCGACAAACTCCTCTTCTCCCCAATTCTATTCAATACTTCCTCATTAGTTATGTGATCTACCCATCTAATCTTCTGCAGTCTTCTGTTGCACCACATTTCGAGAGCTTCTATTCTCTTGTTGTCCAAACTATTTATCGTCCATGTTCCACTTCCATACATGGCTACACTACATGCAAATACTTTCAGAAACGACTTCCTAACAGGTAAATTTGTACCCGATGTTAACAAATTTCTCTTCTTCAGAATCACTTTCCTTGCCATTGCCAGCCAAAATTTTAACAAATTTCTCTTCTTCAGAATCACTTTCCTTGCCATTGCCAGCCTAAATTTTATGTCCTCTCTACTTCGATCATCATCATTTATTTTGCTCCCCAAATAGCAAATCTCCTTTACTACTTTAAGTGTCTCATTTCCTAATCTAATTCCCTCAGCATCACACTTCTTAATTCGACTACATTACATTATCCTCGTTTTGCTTTTGTTGATGTTCATCTTATATCCTTCATTCAAGACACTGTCCATTCCGTTCAGGGGCTGTCACAGGTCCTTTGCTGTCTCTGACGGAATTACAATGTCATCGGCGAACCTCGAAGTTTTTATTTCCTCTCCATGGATTTTAATACCTACTCCAAATTTTTCTTTCGTTTCCTTTACTGCTTGCTCAATATACAGTTTGTATAACATCGAGGAGAGGCTACAACCCTGTGTCACTCCCTTCCCAACGACTGCTTCCCTCTCATGTCCTTCGACTCTTATAACTGCCATCTGGTTTCTGTACAAATCGTAAATAGCCTTTCGCTCCCTGTATTTTATCCCTGCCACCTTTAGAATTTGAAAGAGGGTATTCCAGTCAAGACTGTCAAAAGCTTTCTTTAAGTCTTCAAAACCTAGAAACGTTGGTTTGCCTTTCCTTAATCTTTCTTCTAAGATACGTCGTAGGGTCAGTATTGCCTCACGTGTTCCAATATTTCTACGGAATCCAAACTGATCTTCCCCGAGGTCGGCTTCTACCAGTTTTTCCATTCGTTTGTTAAGAATTGGCGTTAGTATTTTGCAGCCGTGACTTATTAAACTGATTGTTCGGTAATTTTCACTTCTGTCAGCACCTGATTTCTTTGGAATAGGAATTATTACACTTTTGTTACATTAAATTTCCACTACTTTGCAGGAATATTGTTATAAGATTCCCTTTAAAACCATACAGGATCTGTATTTATCCATTCCGAAACTACTGGAAGCTGTTTTGAATGCCAAGGGTTTCCCTATACGTATTAAGGTTGGTAAAGTCTTGCGTTTTTTGCCTTGCCATATTTTTATGCACGCGCACCCCCCTTCAGTATTTGGACGGATGGACAGGAAATGGAAGCTCCATCCACGAGAATACGAGTCGAATGTCATGTTATTAGCATATCTTCGACAGTGCTACTTGTTGATAACACGTGTGAAACATTACATAAAATAGAAGAAGGTTGCTTTTTTTGGACTCGAAGAATATTACCATTGTGTAGCTGTTAACACAAGGTACTCGTTATAAAAGCAGTATCAAAAAATTCGCTAGGTAATCCTGTGTAATGTCTGTTGTTTCCTCTGCGATTTTCTTCAATTACTCGTGTGTTATCTTCAACGCGGCCACTGTACTTTGTGTATCCATAACGATTACACTTCACATAAAAACTTTATGAGACATGGCGGTCATGTTGTGTTCTTATAACGAAACTCTAGTTTGGACCACGAAAAAATTTGCTTTATTTCCTTCTTACACGGTTCGGCATTTCGCCATGGTCAAAAGAACTAAACATAAAAGTGAAACACACAATGAGAAACGTATCTATGTCACAATAAGTCAATACAGTAACACTGACAGCAGTATTTGCACCCATCAGAATACTGTTGGTACGTATCAAATCCAACTAACTCTTGCTAAACATGAATGCAAACGAGTAAGGAAGAAATGACATAAATCATTTTGTTGTCAACACGAGAGTTTGATTGGTATTAGCTCCATAATTACAAGGAACTCGGCGTCGGCGAAATGTTGCTGTACTTTACACTCTGTCGATGCGCTATATGGTAGGGTCTGCGATTAAGGCTTAGAGAAGAATCATCCAGTTGAAACGATTTACGAGAAAAGGGGAAAATGTAACTCTGGACGGTCACTGGGAGACTGGAATTCTATTGTTTCGAATGCATTTCCAGTCTTTAAAATGGCTGAGTACTCCCACGTTACATATAAACTAATTCATTGCCGTACTTCATCGCAAAACAATGCCAACACGTGTGATGCAAGAGCAAGTTTTTAAAACTACCCACTCACGTACATTAGTTCAGAAGCACAGGAACAGCCACACAGACGGGTAAGAGTCCGCTGTGCATCATCAACTGGCGTTCATTGTTGATACACGAGTTTGTTCCGTGTTAACAAAGCCAGGGAGAATACAGTATTACAATAGCACCCAGTTTGTGTAATTTCCACCGGTACTCAAAGAGCACGTATATAAAGCCTATATTCTCGTTTTTTTCCTCTCCCTACATAAATGCGTGCTCGTAACTGCCCCGGAGAGGACTGCCCACAATTCCATCCATAATGGAAACACGCACGCATGGCGGCATGCACGCCGCTACACATTCCGCGCGCTGCTTTATGTTAATGCTCGCAGTTGGAGGGGGCGAGCCAAGTGCCGGTCACATAGCACACCATAGCGTGGCATAGCGTGGCGTAGCATAGCATAGCATAGCATAGACCGGGCAGAGCTCGTAGCGAGCGCGCGCGCGGGTAAAATCAATCCCCAGAGAGCTTCCGGCACGCAACACAGGCTACGACGCTCTTTGTCGCTTTATCGCGAGCGTCGTTTACTGCGATGAATTATTTTAATGAAAACATTAAATTTGCCCAAATGGGGTCATTGTCGCGTCGCTTTTCATGCGGCATGGTTTTACAGCTCCCCGTTTGCCGTAAAATGTGCCGGTTGCGCATCGCAGCCCTGCATATATATATTCGCATTGTCATTCGTTGATGCGATTGTGGCTGATTTTCTCGCTGTTAAACGTTAACAAACACCTCTGTGTTGCACCGTGTACGTGGTCTATCAATAAAACGTATGTTATTTCCCAATTCTGTTTCTTTCGTAATGTTATCTACCATGCAGGAACCGTCAAACAACCTTAGACACAATTATATAAAACCGTATCAAACCGGGTTCAAAATCACGTTTATTGTTCAAGTGATCTAATCATATAAACAAAAAAAAAAATTGTATGAGCTGCCTGTGCCGTTACCTGCTTCTCCAATACAAAACACAATGCCCAAACGCTATTCAAACCGAACATTGAAGGAGGCCAGGGATGACATGTCACTTCACATTAAGGTTCGTTATACTAAACTTGAAATGTTCCAGCATTCAGTCCAGAAAAGAGCAGCAATAAATGCGTTTATTTACAAACTGATAACAGTTTCGACATGGACCACTTGCATTCGTAGATTAAACATCTGAAGAACGTCTTCCGAAAGAACAACAATGGATTTCGAAATTTAATGGCACCATCTTTCAAGAATCTAAACACGAAAATTTAGAACAATCGTTTAATATTTAACCAACTGAGTTAACCTTCTGCGCCGTTATTCTAGCAAAACAGCTAGAGTTTTGGGAAGTCGAGGCATAAGAGCAATTTTTCCATGACATAAACGGCCAGTTTACAGACAGTCGCAGACTAATGGTCGACGAGATTTATAAGGTTCAAAAAATGGTTCAAATGGCTCTGAGCACTATGGGACTCAACTGCTGAGGTCATTAGTCCCCTAGAACTTAGAACTAGTTAAACCTAACTAACCTAAGGACATCACGAACATCCATGCCCGAGGCAGGATTCGAACCTGCGACCGTAGCGGTCTTGCGGTTCCAGACTGCAGCGCCTTTAACCGCACGGCCATTTCGGCCGCGTATAAGGTTCCAGGCGAGTAGATAATTAGCGCTTCCGACGGCTGTAATGAACAACAACGCCAATTTAAAAATTGGGACTAGAATAATCAGCAGTTGCTGACACCTGACTCGAGCGTTGAGGAGACTGTTTAGTACCATATTTCGGCAACTACGAGACAGTCGTGAGGGAGACAACTGATATTAGATAGGGTGAGAACAATTTCAACCGAGACAACAATGGAAGCGAGCTTCCGACTCGGTGAAGATACGGAGATACTGTTTACTTTTGCGAGCAGTGGCGCCCCAGCGCACAAGTTGACTCAATCAATATCAGCGCGACGTAATGGTGTTCGTCCATCACTCCCAAGCTGTTTATGGGCTATAAAAGGCTATGGCAGTATCAGCCACGACATTCACCATACCGAGGTACACCGGTGTTCATAATATAAGGACCAAAAAAGCAATCGCATTATGAGTCACTGCCAAGTAACATAGTTCGACGATGCTAGAACCCTATGTAGAAAGAAAATATATATTCGCCGAATATTCTCTCGTTTCAAGGCAACTATAACTACATTTTTTCATGCGGTCGAGCATTTTCATGAAGTCAGGCCCAATATGGGGAAAAATTGAAATGATCGTATCGCATTGTTGGCCAGGATGTCCCAATCCGGTTCGGCCGCCAAGTGAAAGTCTTATTTCAGTCGGCGCCATATTGATCGACTTGCGTCGGATGATGAGAATGAAATGATGAGGACAACACAATACCCGATCCCCGAGCGGAGAAAATCTCTACCCCACCCGGGAGTCGAAACCGGACTCAGTGCATGGCAGGCAAGCGCGTTACCGCCTAGCTAAGCAGGCGGACATACGGGAACTCTACTACGGAAGTGTTTCAGAAAAAAAAATAAACAGTCTCGTTTACGAAATTATTTAAAGTCAGTGACGCATTTCACCCTTTTGGGGCATCATCAGATTGGTAAAAGTAGCCGGCCCCATCTTGTACTGCCACGACTTGTGCACTCGAAATCCATTTGGTGGTTTAGATGTTTCGTGACGGATGGATCACATCTCCGGTTACCTTGGTGTCAATTTTACATTATATGTGAATTTATTACTAATCGGTCACATATCCAGCTATATTCACAATCTGATGATTCCCCAAAAGGGTGAAACGCATCACTGGCATTAAATAACTTCGCAACCGAGATTTTGTTTGTTCTCAAACACTTTTAAACCGGTTGCTGTAACAGTCTGCCAAGATGGAACGGAAAAATTTATATAGTACAGAAGGTAACTGAAGACATAAGCTATGAGACCATTAAACACTACACATTTTGTTCAAAGACAGTAATTAGACTGAGTTGTCCGTGGTTTATGATCGTTCCATGGACATTGTAAAAGGCGGAACTTAGATCTTAACACGATATGTGATCACCAAGGACAGCAAATGCTCTCCCTGCATGGTGCTTCCATGCTACCAGTAAGGCTGATAAGTAGTACTTGTGGTAGGCTATTCCGTTCCAGCACCTGCGCGGGTGACAACTGCGTTGGTCGTTGGTGCATTTGGACATGCTGGAATACGTCCCCCAACGCATGTCACACAGGCTAGATGGGATTTATGATGTGGAAACGGACAGGACAGTGCATTCCCTGAATATTCTCTCGTACTCAGAGCTACCGTACCTGCGTTGTTTGATGCGGTAGAGCATCATAATCCATAAAAATGAAGTCAGGGCCAAACGCATAGGGAGGAAAATTACAATTTTACAGTGTCGCTTACCGATGGGTATACCATACTCAAGTGTTTGGAAGTAGGAATGGCCATGCAACTGTATGATTACCCACACAATAACACATGAACCACCAAAAATATCATTTTTAACCATTTTTCTGCGTTCATCACGTGCTTCTTCTTTTCACACTTGTGATGGAGACTGAATCTGGTCTCATCCAAGAAAAGCGACAGACTCCATCCGTCGTTGGTCGAGTTTCTCTGCTCTTGGTACCATCGCAAACGGTGCCGTCGATATGCACCTCCATAGGAACTAAACGTAGTGAACGTCGGTAAAAGAGACCAGATTCATACAAGCATGAATTATTCTCCTGTACCAGCATCTTCATCTCCAAGTAGCACTTGTAACTTACTTCTTCAGTTCTTTGGTGGATATATTCTCACCTCGGTCTTCTCCTACAGGTTTCACTCTCTACCGCTACCTCTAGTACCACAGAACTTATTCCATTATGCCTTAACAGATGTCCTACCATCCTCTCCCTTCTCTCTGTATTTCCCGTATGTTCCTTTCCTTGCCGACTCTGCGGAGAACCTCCTCGTTCCTTACCTTATCAGTCCACCAAATTTTCGTAATTTGTCTGCAGCACCACGTCTACAGATGCTTCGATTCCCTTCTACCTGGTTTCTCTACAGTCCATATGCCGCTACCATACAGTGTTGTGGTCCAAATGTACATTCCTCAAATTAAGGCATATGTTTGACACTGCTTTTGATGTTCTCCTTGCTCCCTCCGTCATTGGCTATTTTGCTGTTACGTTTGTCGCTCTTCTCATTACTGCAATTTCTTATTACTTTCGTCTTTCTTCCATGTACTCTCAGTCCATATTCTGTACTCATTAGACCATTCCTTCCATTCAACAGATCTTGTAATTCTTCTCCACTTTCTCTCAGGATTACACTGTCATCAGCGAATAGTGTCATTGATGTCCTTTCATCTTCAATTTAATCCTACTCTTGAACGTCTCTTTAACTTCCATCATCGCTCCTTCTACGTACAGAGTGAACAATAGGGACGAAAGACTGCATTCCTGTCTTATATTGCTTTTAATCTGAGCGCTTCATTCTTGGACTTCACTCTTACTATCCCCCCTTGTCTCTCGTAGATATTGTATAGTACCCATCTTTCCATGTAGCTTAGCCCTATTTTTCTCCATAATTTCGAAGATCTTGCACCCTTTGACACTGACAACGCCTTTTCCCGGTCGACATATCCTATGAACGCATCTTGACTTTCCTTTAGTCGTGCTTCCATTATCAACTGCAGATTCAGAACTGGTTCTATAGTACCTATGCCTTTCCTAAAGTCAAACTGATGGTTTTATGACACATTCTAAATTTTTTTGCATGCTTCTGTATATTAATTTTGTCAGAAAGTTGGTTGTATGAGTTGTTGAGCTTATTTTGCTGTGATTGTCGCACATGACGGCTCTTGCAAACTTCGGAACTGTGTCAATGATGTTTTTTTTCCGATAGTCAGATGATAGATCGCCAGACTCATTCATTTCATACATCTACATGAATGGTCGTTTTGTTGTCATTTCCTGAAGCGATTTTAAAGATTGTGATGGGATGTTATCTATCCCTTCTGCCTTACTTAATTTTGAGTTTTCCAAAGCTCTTCAAAGTTCTGATTCAAATACTGGACGTCCTAACTCTTCCATATAGAGTCTGTTTTTTCTTTTGCCACGTTATCAGACAAGCGTTTCCTCACATAGAGGCCTTCAGTGTACCCTTTTCACTTATCCATTCTCTCCTCTGCATTTAGCAGTCAAATTTCCATAGCGCCATTAATGTTACCACCCTTGCTCCTAAATTCACCGAAGGTTGTTTTGACTTTTCTACACGATGAGGCAGTCCATTAGACAATTATTTCTTTCAGCCATTTCGCCTTAGCCTCCCTGCGTTCGTACTCATTTCATGCCTAAGTAACTTGTCTTCTGCACTCCTGAATATTCCTTTGCACTCCCTCCTTTCATCGGTCAGTTGAAGTATTTCTTCTATTATCCATGGTTTCTTCGCAGTTACCTTCTTTGTACCCATGTTTTTCTTTCCAACTTCTGTGATTTCCCTACTTAACAGTCACGTTAAAAGTGCTTCAATGGCATCCGCTGTTTGACGCGGCTACTCGATGCGTTGATGCACAATGTAACGGGTATCTGTTGCTTCAGTTGACTGTGGCCGACCCCCTTCTCCTATTCGAGCAGTAGTGCCTGTGTTTCGGAACTCTCCATGAACCAGAAACAGTGCTGCGAACAGTACCAAACACCTGAGCTGTACTCATCACACTTCATCCTTCTTTCAGTGTCTCGATGATTCTTCCCTGCGTGAAGCCATCAAAATACGCTCCATGGTGAAATGCAAGTCACTAAAGCGCACAGTTTATGCTCGTTGTTTGACACACACTAACTGTTCCCTTTTCTTAAACTACCTCTTGTTGCAAGGCCAGCGCCACTTGGCACTACAGCCACGCTGGAGTCAAGCCATGTGACGTCCAGCTCTTTGTGCACTACTGGAAGGCCGATATGGCAATTGCTCCAGATATAGAGTGCTTAATAGGTTAGGCCGAGCAGTTCTAGGCGCTTCAGTCTGGAATCGCGCTGCTGCTACGGTCGCAGGTTAGAATCCTGTCTCGGGCATGGATGTGTGTGATGTCCTTAGGTTAGGTTTAAATAGTTCTAAGTCTAGGGGACTGATGACCTCAGATGTTAGGTTTAAGTGGTTCAAATGGCTCTGAGCACTATGGGACTTAACTTCTGAGGTCATCAGTCCCCTAGAACTTAAAAGTACTTAAACCTAACCAACCTAAGGACATCACACACATCCATGCCCGAGGCAGGATAGGACCGCTCGGCCACCTCGGCCGGCAGATGTTAGCTTTCATAGTGCTTAGAGCCATTTGAGCCATTTGAACTTGATATGTTATGGTACTTTCTTTATCTTGTTCTTAAGTTTTGCAGAACAGTGTGGTACTTCATTACTTACGGTTGACGATGGGAATTCAGCTTCGTACCGCGATACACTCGCCTGAAGAGACAACACTGTAAGCTCACGGGCCTATGGACGCACGGCAATAAATCGTAAGAGACGCATTGCGTTGACCTAACAGAAAACAAGAGACCGAATCGAGTAGACGATGAGACCTCCCGTAAATGAGCTCAAAGTTATCAGACGTGGAAGACGAGCACTGAAATGTGTTTCAATTGTACAGGTACCAACTGAAACACCTTTGACACCATCTCTGACCTGGACTCTCAGAGACAACACGATTGTAGATAAGAGACACCGTAGTCATCAGCAATGTCACATAGAAATAATGCTACGAAACCAAATTCGCTACAAAGACTTAACGCGGGACGATCTCGCCCACAGAACGTGACTGAGCATCCACTATAGCCCTAGCCTCCACCGACTGCTATCCGCTCTTGAGGAAAATATACTGACACAAACAGGCATCTGAGTGCCCAATCCCCGGCAACGAATCGAAACATAACGTTCGTTTAGCTGGACACGACATTTAAAGCAGTCTACTATGCATACACAACAATTAGAACATGGAGCGTATCACATATAACGAAATTAATCGTCGTTACTAAAACTAAACGGCTGATAACACTGTCCCAAAATATGGTAGAAAACCCAAAGAGATTCTGGTCGTATGTAAAGTACACAAGTGGCAAAAAAAAAGGTCAATACCGTCAATACGCGATACCGATGGAAATGTTACCGATGATGATGCCACCAAAACGGAGTTACTAAATACAGTTGACCAAGTAAATATTCGAGAATTTGAAACCAGAACAGCTGTTAGCATAAGTGACATAAAAGTAGATATTTTAGGTGTTGCGAAACAACTCAAATCACTTAAGAAAGGCAAGTCTTCCGGGCCACATGCAATAGCGCCTCTCTTAGCAATCATATACAACCGCTCACTTGACGAAAGGTCTGTTCCTAGAAACTGAAAAGTAGCACAGGTCACCAATATTCAAGAAAGAAAATGGGAGTAACCCATTGAATTACAGACCCATATCAATGAACTCAATTTGCAATAGGATTTTGGAGCATATACTGTACTCGAACATAATGAATCACCTTGAAGAAAATGACTTATTGATACATAACCAACACGGATTCAGAAAATATCGTTCTTGTGCAATACAGCTAGCTCTTCTATTCCGATGAAGTAATGAGTGTTGTCGACAAGGGATCTCAGATCGATTCCATATTCCTAGATTTCAAGAAGGCTTTTGATACCATTCCTCACAAGCGACTATTAAATTGAGTGCATATAGAGTATCGTCTCAGATGTGTGACGAGGTTCGTGATTTCCTTTCAGAGAGTTCACAGTTCGTAGTGATAGACGGTAAATCATCGAGAAATAGAAGTGATATGTGGCGTTTCGCAGGGTAGTGTCATAGGCCCTCTGCTGTTCCTGATTTACATAAATGATGTAGGTGATGATCTGAGCAGCCCCCTTAGATTGTTTCCAGATGACACTGTAATTTACCGTCTGGTGAAATCATCAGACGATCAATTCCAATTACATAATGACCTAGAGAGAATTTCTGTATAATGCGAAGAGTGCAATTGGCACTAAAGAAATAAAAGTGCAAGGTCATCGACATGGGTACTAAAAGAAATCTGATAAATTTTGAGTATACGACAAATGGCACCAATCTAAGGGCTGAAAATTCGACTGAATACCTAGGATATACAATTACAAGCAACTTAAATTGGAAAGACCACATAGATAATATTTTGGGGAAGTTTAAACAAAGACTGGGCTTTGTTGGCAAAACACTTAGAAGATGCGACAAACCCACTAAAGAGACAGCCTACATTACACTTGTCTGTCCTCTGATGGAATATTGCTGCTCGGTGTGGGATCCTTACCAGGTGCAATTGACGAAGGACATAGACAAAGTGCAAAGAAGGGCAGCTCATTTTGTGTTATCGCACAGTAGGGGTGGAAGTGTCACTGATATGATACGCGAGTTGGGATGGCAGTCACTGAAACAAAGGCGGTTTTCTTTGCGGCGAGATCTAATTAAGAAATTGCAGTCACCAACTTTCTCTTCCGACTGCGAAAATATTTTGTTGACGCCAACCTACATAGGGGGAAATGACCATCATAATAAAATAAAAGAAATCAAAGCTCGAACGTAAAGATTTAGGTGTTCCTTTTTCCCTCACGCCATGCGAGAGTGGAATGGTAGAGAAGTAGAATGAAAATGGTTCGATGAACCCTCTGCCAGGCACTTAAGTGTGAATTGCAGAGTACGAAGTAGATGTAGATAACGACAGCTATAAACTACGGTGATGAAAAAACTCCCAATGACAGTTAACCCAAATGTATTTATTCGTTTATTCAATGTACATCACTTTCTTTCATTTTTTTCCATCGTGAATTTCGAGCTAAGCTGACAGTGTCTGTCATAGCATTCTTCCTTATCTCTATTTGTCTATTCTACTATCACTCTAATATTTGCATGACAGTCTATACTCATATCTACATGTATTAATCTGATCCATCTTTGACCAGTCTTTGTTTCGTGTTGCTTTACAGTGACAGAGAAACAGGCGCAAGTTATTGTTATTTCACTCCATTTTGTCTAAATTTGGGATTATTTTTATCACTTACTGTTACTATGGTAGTGGACCTCGTTTATCTGTACCATACCGGCCACGCCGTCGGCTCTAGCAATATCTTCCTGCCTCCACACTGGACCAGTTATGGTTGTTCTCGTTCTGCTTACGTAAGCTTTTGGCCACCATCTTTCACTATTCCGTTACAGAGCTAAGCAACAATAGACCTATCTGACTTCGTTCTCGTACCCTAGGCTTGACCACAGACAGTACTCGTCTCTGGCGTGGTGTCTGTTTACAGTTACCATTTGCATTTTCCACGACAATATCACTAGGAAGAAATAGAACATCAGTTTTAATTTATTCTTATCATGTTGTAAACAGTTTTACCTCTTAAAATCTGCCTAGCAGATCTTGCTATACTTTTAACTACGGGATATTGATCTGGTGTGCTAATTTCTCCACGGTCAGAACGAGGTATATGAAGCCTTTCGTTTGCGTCAGGAAGAAACTGGAACGTTATCTTACTTGTGTCTGAGAGATTTCATCTCTGTTGTCATTCTTTATAATTTTAGTTCCTTATTGTTAATGGGTTTGTTTCTGGCTCTCCAATAATTTGTTGTGGCTTTGCGTATTGTTTTTTCTTCTGCCGACACATGGCAGACCGTTTTTAATTGTAGGTCAAAGGATCACTTTCCCGCTTATACAGAGTGTAACGGATGTAAGTGAGATATATTTATATGCGGTACACTGTTACGTACACACGTCAGTCTGTTGATTGTTTCTTCTCTGTGTCGAATGGTCTTACCACAAACACGCCAGAAACTTTATAAACTGTAGTTTTCTGCATCCGTACCTGGATCACGAAGTGAACGCCTGGCATTATAGCCTACCCGTTATGCGACCACGCGTCCACACTCCAATATCTGACTTCCTGCCGTGGGGAAAATGAACAATAATGGCTTCCTTTTGCCACATGTACTTGGAGGTACCCAATCTAAAACATATAGCTATAATTATTAATTAGCAAATGACGCAAACACTGATCTAATATTGTTGTGTAAACCGTCCTCTATCACCAATCGAATAATCTGCACTTACACTCGTTACACCCTGTACAGTCAGGATACCTGTAGAAGTGTTGAAGACTCAACAGCATCGTAGCAGAATTCATCGCCGTACTTTTCCTTCTATTATTACGTTCGTATTCGTTATAGCACGCTGCTCACGTTAGGCGGACTCAATATTTGTTTGTCCAGACGGAAAGATAAATTGTGACAGCCCACACATGTGATTTACGTTTCGGGTGTATTTTTCTTCAACCCAATTCACAGCTCGGACTTCCGGTAGTCGTGCGGGAACGTTGTTGGAGGGCCCAGAGAGATAATTATCGCCGTGTGGCCTTTGCGTGACTGTCCACAATGCGGCTGCTCGTTTACAGGGCAGTATCTCGGCATTACAACTGCGAACGAGATAGTGCGACCGTTACCTGAATCTCCAACAGAAAAAGAAACTAATTGCATGCTACATGAAGCAACAACATATGTAAGCTGGTGAGTTGCCAAAGGGCTGTGCCTTCATTGTGCCGGTACTATTGATTCTAGAAAATACAAAGTTATGAATCATCAGAACGCGTTAACCCGTTGCTGCTTATACGTTATGTTCCCATGATAACGATACAAACTTTCACTGTCAAGGGAGACGAAGCCTTTCATTTGATATGGAACACACTGATTCAGAGACGACTGAGTTCGAAGTTATGACCGAAAATGGAAATATTTCAAAGTTACCTTGAATCTGATGTATACAGCAAATATGCAAACCACAACACGAGCATGGCATATCATCTGAAGCAATCTTAGGTTTTATTGGTTACTGCAAATAAACAGGTCAAACCACGAAAATGTACCACTAGATTATCTGACTGTAATAAACAATATTGTTAATGAAATTTGCTCAATGCTACTCTACGTCAGTAGCGTGGAAAACATTAACAATCTGTTTTACTTAGGGCAGTCTTAAGCTTTTAATCATCACCTCCTATCACCATCACTCATGAAACTAGGTGAGTGTGTTAGTCGTTTTCTGCAAGTTCACCCATCCATGGAGCACATAGTTTCCAATGATCGATGGCTTGATGGAGACATTCATTTTAGTAGTCTGCGTTTTGGCTATTTCGACGGTATCCGCAGTGGAACTTTATTGCTCCGGGCGCAATTGTGCTAAGCCGTTAAGTATGATAAAATAGCTTGACGCGGCCAAGCGTTACTTATTATAACCTATTTTCATATGTTGGCAATTGTGTTCAAGCCTTACGCCCAGCTCGTGGTGTTACTATTACAGCCGTACCTAAGCATCAGAGCTGTAAGGCTCTTCGTTGTTACAAGGCTCTGACTTCGACCCTCAGATTGTATAATTTCATCAGATTTCAGCTTTGAAGTCAGATCGTTCTCAGTTGGATCCACAGAACGTGGAATTTTACAATGCAAGTACTATTACAAGCCAATTACCGAACGATACGTACATTATACACAAAACAGAAAACCGCTTTCGTAGCCGGATGAGACTCGAACCATCTGTCTGCAATACGTAGGAAATTTAAAAGTGACGAAATTACACATGTCAGTGGTGAAAGCCAGAGTTTAACGTTGTGACCAGACGAAACATGTCTTCGGCCATAACTTTAGGTTCTTTGGTCTGGGACACGGCTGACTGAAACTACAATAGATGAAAAGTTAGCTCACTTTATTACATGAATGACAAAAATGTTTACTTAACTTGATAAAATTCTTTCCCACAGGAGTGCTTGATATTTACAATGTTATTCACTATTAAAGCATCTCTTAATGCACTAATTAACAAACTATTCTCTTGAAGCATGATGTTGACTGCTTCAACTGAGATCACCAACTGGGTGCTTCCATATCGGCTCTGTATGGACTTCTACGGGAGGGCGCTGTTGTGCCGGTAGAGGGAACGTGTCTTCTTTAGCCTCTCACATTTGTCGTTGCGGATTGCATCGAAACACCATTAGTGTCAGAACGATTCCACACTTACAGCTACAGGGATGTTAGGCAATCTTGTCAACTCCTCCACAGTAGCAGCCTGCTAAGTGTATTGCCTTGGGAGCTGGTTGGTAATACGCTTGAGGTGCTGAAATTTCAGAAAATTACACTGATGCTAGGTGTCGAACTCAGAACCATGAAGCTCATGTATATGTAGGTTTCAGGGTAGGAGGCTGTTATGTATAAGGGGCGACCAAAAAGTCTCCGACTGCGGGCATCGCTGCAGTGCATATGCATCGTAGCGTGATTCTGATGCGAGTATATAAGCATCGAAATTTAGGCATGGGGTTACTGTGGCGTACGTGTCTTCTCCTCGTATGTGCTGTAAATACGGTAACGTTTGCTATGGCAACGTTATTACCAAATTCGTCCAAACTGGACCAAAATGCGTTATTATTTTCTTTGAAGCGGGAGGACGTACACCAGTAGGCATCCGCCAGAGAATGAAGAATGTTTATGTAGCAGCGTATCTGTCAAAAACCGGGCAAACTGTGACAAGCTGGTGCTGCTGCTTTAGGATAACGCACTCCCCTGTAACGCAAATGTCGTAACGCAGACGTTACCCCAACTCAAGTTGGAGGTGCTCGAGCACCCGTCCTGTTGTTCTTGTGCCCTCCCCCCCCCCCCCCATGCGATTATCACGTTTTCGGTCCTTAGAAAAGTCCTTCAAGAGTCGACGATTCCTGTCGGACGAGGCTGTGCAGCAAGCACTTTTCCAAACGGGTATCTTCAACCTGGTGCGTCTGTGGTATGGCTGCCTGACGATGATTTTGCCTCATTGGCATACCGTTTCTCGCCAGGCTTCGAGCGGAAACTTATCCATAGCCCCTTATACATAGCCGGAGGGCTGTTCGGTAACTGAATTCTAACAGCATGTGTGCTGGAAAATTACACGTGCCAGGTATCTAAACCAGAACAGTCTGCCAACATAGCTTAAATCTGATGAAATTACACATGATCGTGATCGAAACCACTGCTTTGTGACTCCGAAAACTAGGGCTTTGGGGCTTGGGAGGTTAGCTGCTGTTGGGAAAATGCACAGAGGATCACAGCCTCGAGGTGTATTTCAGGACTGAGCACAATTGGCAAAATGTGAAAGTAGATTAATTGAAATATGGTCACTTTGGTGCCTTGGGAGTTCCTAGACTCGGGTGCTTTTGCGAAATTACAGAGAGCCTTACAGCCTTGCGTAATTGTCAGAAGGTAAAAGTAGGTTACAGTAATTATAGTACGGGCGACTTGGGCAGTCTTACGACACTTGAGGGCCTCTGTCGAATGCTCGGATGTGTAAGTGGGGCCGGAAACTAAGATAAGTGCCCGGATGTTAAAGCACATCGGGGTAAATAGAGAGTGCTTTAGTTTGTATCAAAAGAATGAAGCTCATCTACTATCTACCATTTCGAACATTAATTCGTAGTCACTCTAGAAAAGCTTGCCACATAATTGTTTCTTCATCCGAAGAGAGAGAAAGAAGCCACTGGGTGCGATGCCAGGAGTATAGAAGAGGTGACCTACCAAAACCACGGTTCGGTAGTTCCAGTACACAATAAAAATGACATAGTAAATGATAGCACTACCGATACTATTGGCATCATTGATAAGGAATGAAATACAAGTGAATGAGTCAGAAAGAAACTGGAAGCCGAGGAATTCTCTCTCAATTTATTTTTTTTTTATTTTTGAATATGATGAGAACTGCATATCATTCTGTGTTAGTTCGTTGTGTCTTTTATGTCCTTACAGTACATAACTACAATTTATAGGAGGTAAAAATTAGTTGACCGCAAAACTTCTGCGCAAGCGTTAAATACTGGGTGTTTCAAAAAGAATACACGTATTTCTAATGCATATATTTATTAAATTTGACGATATAAGAACATGAAACTTCACGCATATCTTTATGAACATCTCAAGTTCGTATTACAGATTTCAATATGCCCTCCATCAGCGACACGAACAATGTCACATCGAAACTCAAATTCCTCCCACACTCGGGCAAGCACGTCCTTCATCACTGTTGTTGTGGCAGTACGGATGACGTTCTTTAACTCTTCCTGGTTCTGTGGGAGTAGTGGTACATTTACGCTGTCTTTAAGGAAACCTCACGGGAAGAAACCAGAGGGTATCAAATCCAGTGACCGTGGAGCACAGCTGAGACATGCTAAGTCGTCAACTCCTTCATGACCAATCCTACGCCTCGGTAGAGTTTCATTCAGAAATTAACGCACTTGGAGACTCCAGTGAAGGGGTGCCGCGTCTTGTTGAAAAATTAAGTTGTCTTCCTGCTGCGTCGGAAACAATTAGTTTTGAACATAGCGAGATACTGCTGACCGTTAACCGTGTTTCCATCGAAGAAGAATGAGTCGTAAACAAATGATCGGGATAACGCCCAAAACACATTGACTTTGGGTGAATCTCGTACATTTTCAATGGCTGCACGTGGGTTCTGTATGCTCCAAATTCAAACATTATGTTTGTTTACCTGACCACTAACATGGAAATTCGCTTCATCACTGAACACGATGCGTTGTGTGAAAGTGTTATCATTGTCAATAGCATCAAGAATCTCGTTGCAAAATGCCACGCGTTTGCGTTTGTCATCAGGACGCAGAACTTGTAACAGTTGTAACTCGTTCGGCTTCATAATCAACTGACGTATCAAAACACACCAAATTGTTGTTGTAGGCAGTTGAAACTCCTGGCTGGCACATCGAGTTGATTTTGAATAACAACGTTGGAAAGCAGTTTGAATTCGTGCAACACTTTCTTGCAGAACACGAGGGTGGCCTGGACTCGTCTCTTTACATACACATCCCGTATCTTAAACTGTCGATACCATCTGCAAATATTCCACTTATTCGGAGGATCAACTTGGTACCTCAACCTGAAACGTCTTTGCACTATAATTACGGAATTGCACTTCGCAGACTCGACAACACAAAATGATTTCTGCCCTGGAGTAGCCATTTTAAACATATGACGCTTACCAACCAAAACAAAAGACAACTGACATCTAGTAAATATTAATATAAACTAGACTATGTATTCGTTTCTCTAATAGCCGAGGCGCAGCGATGGATAGTTCCTACAAAATAATACTTCGTAATATGTATATTGTTTTTGGAACACCCTGTTATATATGTATTTATTATTGTTATTTTGCACTTAATAGTATTTTCTTTATTATGATAAAACGCGAGAGTTTCCTGTTATTACTGATATATATGAATCTTGTTTATGAATAACAGAAACATGTTTTATATAAATTTGACGATGTATTGACGCGATGTTTCACGTATGTTTTTGCGATTGCTTTTATTTTATTTTATTTTATTTTCGAGGAAATTCCGTTTTCTATCGCTGTATGATAAATTTGAATTGTTCTATCTACTTTTCCTACAACAGCCCTCTGTTTTAGTTTACAAGTAAAAATTTTCGAATAAAACCTGAGTTAAGTTCAGTGGTGCTATAAATATTCTTCATCTTCAAGTAGCAGAGAAGAGGGGACCTATCCCAAAAGAAGGGGGGGGGGGGGGGGCGGGGGCATGGGTTACGCGGCCCTCTATGTACCCTCACTCAGTTTCTAGACGGTTTACCACTTAGGGCTTTAGAAGAATCTTGTAAGACACTGATCGCATATGTAAAGTAAGAGACTGTTGTGGGGGTAACGCCGATAGGTACGCAACACACCCAAAGTATAGTTAACGCGAATACGAACTTCTATGGCCAAAGATATTGGGAAATCCATAGTAGTCTACTTATGGTTGTCTGCAGTAGCTTACCGTAGTTTTATAACTCAAACGGTGGTGCAAAATTTGGTAGCTGAAAGAAACAACACGTGTGATTCTAACCAGTGCAGAATGAACTGAGGCGTCATTGTGGAGCAAAAATACCCTTCGGTAGCTTTCCTCGATTCTTCCTCTTACTGCCTTCGATTAATCTCGTGAGGAGATTATGGTAGTATGCTACTGTGCCTCTTTGCCTCTTACGAGCAAAATCTGTTCGCACCACACCATGGCTCCCAAGAAACACTCGACCTCTCCTTGGACTATGACGGCTCAGTCTTCGGCTTTTACAGTAGCGCTGTGCCACTGCCTTTCCACTATTTCCTTTGTTCCTTTGTCCCGGGGTCATATAGATAAACACAGCACAGTGTTGTGGTAGTAGGTGGCTAGCTACGTCGTCAGGAATTGCTGGACACAGTTGCTACATTTCCGCTGATGGCATGGTGCAGGTAGACTCTTAAATTGGTTTGAGCTGTCATGGAATTCACGTAAGAGTAGCCATGATCAAAATGGTAAAGGACGTTTAAAAGTGATTATCGTTTGTACTGTTTTATGGCCGGCCGGTGTAGCCGAGCGGTTCTAGGCGCTTCAGTCTGGAACCGCGCGACCGCTACGGTCGCAGGTTCGAATCCTGCCTCGGGCATGGATGTGTGTGATGTCCTTAAGTTAGTTAGGTTTAAGTAGTTCTAAGTTCTAGGGGACTGATGACCTCGGATGTTAAGTCCCATAGTGCTCAGAGCCATCTGAACTGTTATATGCTGCTCTGTGAATACCATGACCTACACCAATTTAATTTGCCGCCTCGGGATGCTTTTGTGCTGCTTTACAATTGCACGGAACTTTCTATGTGTACCAGGTCTTTAGACATTGTCCTGCGTACGAACGAACATCAGTTACGTAGCTTAGTTCTCATGGTCTTAATTAAAACTTTATGAGTACCGCTAGTAGTAGCATTCCCCAGCAACAATGCAGACGCGGTGTAGATGCAAAAAGTGCTGTCGTATCGTAAAAATAAACGCTGTGCTACTGAAACAACGACACAGGCATGGGAAATTTTCAATGAGATCATCTTTCATCATACACAAGGATGTTGAAATGAACCCACAAATACTGTCATATGGTCGAGCTGGCCAAAAAACAAGTCTTTCTCGTCAGAAATACCTTTCAGGCAACATTTTCTGTAGGTGTTCACGAGTCAAATGTGGATAGTGAACTGGATTTACATCATCTTGTAATATTACGCGTGCACAAAGGTAAAATATGGAATCATGGGGTTAATGTACATCGGAAACGCTGTGTATACTCGTATACTTAAACAGCAGTGAAAGAGCTGTTCATTCAGTACACCAGCCCACACGTTCACTGAAAATTTAAGTTGATTCTCTGTTTAAAAAAAAAAAAAGTAGCTTGGAGATTCCCAGTGGTCAGTACTCGGCCATTGTTCCAACTGAGTTTTCTTTTGCGGCTGACAAAGGCTTTGTTAGTAAAACGTGCGTCCGTAGAGAAGCGAAGAAAGACTACTTTTTCATGGGCCGAAACGCACAATAACCCTGGGTGTAGCGTGGGGTGGCGGAGGGGTGAAGTGGACTGCGGTAGTCATCGTGGGGTTGTGGACCACAGCGTGTGCTGCGGGGACGAAGCCTCTCCGTCGTTTCTAGGTCCCCGGTTAACGTACAACTCGTGCAGAGGAGGTCGGCTGCAAATAGTGGAGGGCAGGCCCTCTGTGCGGTACATAACCATAAACAGGGGAGTGAGTTGGGACCTCTGCTGTTCATGTTGCATGTTACTGAACTCTCAGGCAGTAGTAACAGACCTCACATCTTTATGTCATGGCGATTCAAGGGATTGGGGAAACATATGGAAAGACTGAGAGAAATCCATGCTTGTACATTAATCTAGATGCCTGCAAAGCCTGCATGTTGCGCTGTTGTATATGACCACGAACGTTCCTGTGCTCCTCAACACGTTGCAAGTGTTAGTCGTGGTCACAACAGTGTTCCAAGTAGTCGTGAGTGGATCAGGTCGGAGCTAAGTAAATCATAATTTGGTGCTCGTATCGTAGGTTCTTCCATAACCAAACTAGACGACGTATTTGGCATTTCAATAGGCACGACATCGAAGATTTATACCACATGCACGGAAAACGGAAAAACATCATCCTCTAAGTCTCAACGTGGGAGAAATGTGTACTGACAGACGATAATTGAAGAAGACTGCGAGGAAAAGTAAGAGGACGACAGCTGAAGAGTCACTGCCGAACTCAAAGCCGCACTCGTGAACCCTGTCTTCATTAAAACAACGTGAAGAGAACTCCATAAGCAGAGAATTAGAGTGCGCCTTAGAATTCCAAAACCACTCAACAGTGATGCAAATTCCTGTAAAAGAAGAACGTCCTGTCAAATCAATAAAATCGGCGATATGGATCATTCGAAGAAAGTCATTTAGTCAGATGAGTCTTGTTTCACACTGTTTCCAACATCCGGCAGACTTTATATCCCAAGAGTGAAACATAGAAGGGGTTCTGTCAGGATTTAGGCTGCCTTATTGTGGTATTTCATGGATCCCATGGGTACTCTGCAAGTGTTGCGTGCCCAGTTTGGCTGATAAGGTCAATCTCATTGTTCTCCAATGACGACACAGTGTTCCAAGACAACAGGTCGCTGTTAAAGCAGCTAGCATCGTCCATAACGGGTTTTGTGAACATGAGGACGAATTTTCACATGTCCCCTGGCCACCACGTCACCATTCTCAGAATTACTGAGACTCTGTGGCCAACTTTGGAGTGAAGGGTACGTGATCGCTATCCACCTCCATCATCGATAACTGAACATTTCAAATATTGCAGAATGAACAGTGTTAGACTGTCTTCATAACTACATAGGACCTGCGAAATCGTATGGGTAGATGTTATACCTGACAATCGGACTAAACTCTTAATTGGGTCGTTTTACCGAACCCCCGACTCAGAAGATACATTTGTTGAACAGTTAAAAAAAGCTCTCATACAGTTATAGTCGGTGGTGACTTCAATCTACCAACGATATGTTGGAAAAATTATAGGTTTAAAGACGGCGACAGGCATAAAACGTCATCCGAAATTGTACTGAATGCTTTCTCAGAAAATTATGTTGAACAATTAGTTCAAGACACCTACTCGAACCATAAATGGTTGCGAAAGCATACTTGACCTCTTAGCAACATATAATCCTGGACAAAAAGGGAATATCATGGCGAATACAGCGATTATCAACCACAATGCAGTTGCAGCTATGCTGAATACCGTAGCACCTACAACTATCAAAAATAAACGCAAAGTTCATTTATTTAAGAAAGCTGATAAAAATGTTCTAAACGTCTTTTTAAGAGACATCCACCACTCCTCCCAAACTGATCACGTAAGCGAAGAAAAGTTTTGGAAAGATTCCAAAGAGATAGCATCGACAGCAATTGAGTGATTGTACTGATCGCCCAAGGTGCACAAAACGGGTCAGACCGCTGTTGCAGAAACAACGAAAACAGCATGCCAAATTTCAAATAAATAAAAATCCCCAAGACTGGTCAAGTTTTGCAGACTTTCGAAAAATAGCGCGTATTTCAATGCGTGATGCTTTGAATAATTTGCCACAACGAAACTCTGTCTCGAAATCTGGCAGAAAACCCAGAAGTAATTCTGGCCATGCATAAAGCACACCAGTGGCAAGACGCAATCAATACCTTCACTGCGCGATAACAACGGTGAAGTCACTGATGATAGTGCCACTGCAGCAGAGTTATTAAACGTGGTTTTCCGAAACGCCTTCACCAAAGAAGACGAAGTAAATATTCCTGAATTCCAATCAAGAAAAACTGCCAAGATTTGAAACTTAGAAGTAGATATCCTCGGTATAGCAAATCTGCTTAAATCATTTAATAAAGACAAGGCCTCCGGTCTAGATTGTCTTCCAGTCAGGTTCCTCTCAGAGTATGCCGATACAACAGCTCCATATATAGGAATTATTTACAACCGCTCGCCCACAGAACGATCCACACCTAAAGAATGGAAAATTGCTCAGGTCATACCAATATCCAAAGAAGGAAACAGGAGCAATCCGCTGAATTACAGGCCCATATCAGTAACGTCGATTTGCTGTATTGCTTTGGAACATATAATGTATTCGAACATTATGAAGTACCTCGAATAAAACACGTTGTCACCACGGATTCAGAAAATATCGTTCTTCCTAAACACAACAAGCTCTTTATACTTATGAAGTAATGAGTGCTATCGACCTGGCGCTGGCGTGTCAAACTGATTCCATATTTTTAGTTTGCCAGAAAGCTTTCGACACCGTTCCTCACAAGCGTCTTCGAACCAAACTGCGTGCCTACGGAGTATCACCTCAGTTGTGCGACTGGATTCGTAATGTCCTGTCAGAAAAGTCACAGTTCGTAGCAATAGACGGAAAGTCGTCGTGTGAAACAGAAGTAATATCCGGCGTCCCACGAGGAAGAGTTATAGGCCCTTTATTGTTCCTGATCTACATTAACGACATAGGAGACTATCAGAGTAGCCGTCTTAGATTTTTTTGCTGATGATGTTGTCCTTCACCGTCTTGTAAAGTCATCAGATTGCGAAAACGAGTTGCAAAATGATTTAGATAAAATATCTGTATGGTGCGAAAAGTGGCAATTGACTCTGAATAAAGAAAAGTGTGAAGTTATTCACATGAGTACTAAAAGAAATCCGCTACATTTAGATTGCGCGATAAGTCACACACATCTGAAGATTGTAAATTCAACTAAATACATACGGATTACAGTTACAAATAATCTAAATTGGAATGTTGTGGGTAGAGAAACCAAAGACTGCGATTCTAGAAGTTGAAACAGGTATATTAAAGAGACTGCTTGTACCACGCTTGTCCGCCCTACTCTGGAGAATTGCTGTGCAGTGTGGGATCCGCATCAGATGGTACTGACGGATGACATAGAAACAGTACAAAGAAGGACAATCGTTTTGTATTATCGCGAAATATGGGAGATAGTGCCAAAGATATGATACGTGAAATGGAGTGGCAATCATTGAAACAAAGGAGTTTTTCCTTGCGACGGGATCTAATGATGAAATTTCAATCACCAATTTTCTCCTCCAGCTGCTAAAACATTCTGTTAGCCCCCACCTATACAGGGAGAAACGATCATTACAGTAAAATAAGAGTAATCAGGTCTCGCAATGAAAAATTTCAGTGCTCGTTTTTCCCGTGAGCCATTCGAGAGTGGAACGGTAGAGAGACAGCTTGAATGTGTTCGATTGAACCGTCTGCCAGACACTTTATCGTGAATAGCAGAGTAATCGCATAGGTGTAGATGCAGATGTATTTATTCATTGCCAGGTGACTGGCAACTGTTTTGAATGCCCCAAAGCTCTCTTACACTCTGTTAGGCATGGTAATTTGTAGTGATTTTTACGTTTCCATATTTTTGTCCACCACCGGTACATCACTACTAGCATGGAAGTTTGCTGGGAACCTTGTTGTTTGTGTTATACTTGTATATACACCTGACAGACAGTATTAATTGTCTCCAGACGTTTCATAGATGAAGCAGTTATCTACAGTGAAGCATATTGCTCGAAGAAAGATGCTCATATATTCAGTCAGATGCTGATAAGATTCAAAGTGTTGCAAAAATTTACGCTGATCTACAGCCTAATGAAGTAAGTTTAGAGGCAGATATAGAAAGAATAGTCATGTCAATAAGAGGCGCAATGAAACTAGATTACTGCTTATAGCTTCTCTGACAACAAAAGAAGTAGAAACATGATTTAAAGAAAATTGTGTGACTGTAAATGAGACAAAACCTCCGTATCTATTAAATGTAGAGGAACAAAAACAAATGTTAGAGCGAATATATTCCTAGAAAGAAGGGGGTGCATCGCTGAAGATACAGCTGATAAAAAATAATTAGGAACATGTTTAGGCTACCAGTTCATGTGGAAATATACTGTTATATCTTCAAAAAGTTAATGGCCTACCTTATCACTGAAGCAGTGCTTTGTACTTATTAAGCAAATGTGTGTAGCCTCTTACGATTTGGCATGCTGTCCTATAGAAATAGAAGTTTGGTAAAATTTTTCAACAAGCAATAATTTATCAGTAGGGAATCTCATTGGTCTATTTTTAAAGGACATAATATGGACTCTTGAAAGATTAAAAAGCGAAGTTTACAATCGTGAGACTAAACCTAGGAATGAGTGCCATAGTTCAGTACACTATCTCATGAAATATACCCGTATGGGCCAATGGAATGCGCAGTTGATCAGTAGATGTCATGAGTGGCGGGCTCGCCATTATATCAGGAGGTCTGGTGTGTTATGTAGTCTGTTTGGAAGCAATAACAGCAGAATGTCAGTCAGGAATGCTCGATATCTTCGAATACGGACTATGCATTGGATGTCACCAGGGTAACAAACAAATGAAGCATCAGAGCACCGCGAAGGGTGGTTGTAACGAAAACGCATGAAATCAGTGGGATGTATCACTCGCCAGTCCCAAAGTGCAGCCAGCACAGAGACTATTCGTAGGCGATGGGTTGATATACGCCATACTGACGTCTTCTAAGAAGTGTCCTTACACTTTTGATCAGATAATGTGTTTACTAAGGACTTATGTAAAAGAATTACGTTATATCAATATTAAATTTTATTCCATCCATTGCCTAAAGAAATGAGCAACACATAAACATTAAGTCGTTTAAGTTTCTTTAGCCTTAAGGAACATATAAATAATTCAGAACGACAATAGTCCTTAATGAGAGGCACAGTGAATGTATCATACATGTTTCTATCGAAGCCTTCCACATAAAAAAATGCACTACGCAACACAATTAGAGGACCACTTCTTCGACACCCTTTACCTCTTTTCCACTGCAACGTGTAGGTTCGAAATTTGGCTCAAAGGTGGCTACTACCTTCCACTGAAATGTTACAAAAGCTTAGCGCTCGGTGACGTCACTCTAGGGCTCGACTTCGCTTCGAGCAGGAAGATGTCGACACATGTGAATAGATGGTCAGACCACGGAAGTGTATGTGTCGTGTAAGATGGGTTAATGTCACATTGGCATCAAATTTTACCAAAATTCTGACGTTGCCATATGATGGGAAGGTCGTCACACCATCTCTTACCCACACTACATCCCTTATTTGACGACTCTACCATGGTCGTATTGCCATCCCCCAGCGTTGTAATTGTGAATTCGCCTAATAAGTGGTCGAGGAAAAAGTCTGAGTCACACCACTTCTCAGAATCTAAACGAAAAGGCCTCCGGAAATGGCACTAAGAGTCTCAATGACACCACCCGTTTCCCTCCGGCGTTAATTAAAGCACATTTTCGCGGTAGAAACAGACAGCTCTCTGTAGGATTAGCAACAGGAGACGTCCTTGGCCACCTTTGACGACGCTGATACTCCCGGAAGTTTCAGTCCATCTCTATGGTCATTGTGGGATTGTATCGCCACTGAACGTGATCACAGCACTTTCTAGTGCAGCACGACCTCATATGTGCTGTCTTGTGCAGGCTGCAACCACTAGGTAACGTTCAGAATTATTCGACGAAATTTGAAAGTGATCTGAAACAGCTAAGGGTGCATATACCTTTGAGCCATCCAGTTTTGCACTATCCGGCGACCTTATCAGGGAGGGGTGAGGCATTGATCCACGCTCGAGTACAGTTCCAAACGGCCCCTCTATGAAGTTCTGGATGGCAATACTCTTGGTGGCAAACGCCCACATTTATTAAGAATTTTAAAAATGTCATTTACAGAGAAAACCTGCGAAGGTCCTCTAGGATCTTTGTGGTTTTAGGGCGCCCAACTACAGTAGTAATTAGCGCCCAGACTAAATTATGAATACACTGCGAGGCACAATGTTAAAACAGCAACTAAAAATGACAACACTATAAAAGGCACCTTAACAGGGAAGGGATGAAAAGAAAACAGCATAATCAAATGTCCATAGACAGGTTTGTCGAGTGGATAAAGCGAAGAACGCGAGAAACTACTCCTGCGTCGTCCGCTAAGATTTCACCCAGAGGACATGGCACGCCAAGATCAATGCACAGTGTGTTAAAAGTCCGACAGGACGTTAAAATGTGGCGTACCGTCAGCAACTGCCCACATGGGCAGAACGGCGACGGTGCAGCCGTCAGCAGATGGTGGTGGCTGAAAAAAACATAAGCACCTTTTGTTGTTTCGATTCACTTTCATATTTTGTCGAATAATTTTAAATGGTCGGCAGTGGTTCCAATCCGTACAACACAGCAGAAACAACGGTCGCGGTGAATTCCGTATGGGTGTGATGATGTTCAAGGGAATACAGCTGAACAATGTCCTAAGGCAGGGGTTAAAATGCCCGAGGGTGTCAGCAACGTCAAAGTTTTGAAGAAAGTCTTCCTTAAGTATGAACTCTCGTTTACGACCGCGAAACTTGCGGGAATCCATGTCGTAAGGGAAGAGGTGGCTTCATTGCCACTCCTTATGCCACGCCCTGAGTCCTATTCGAGGCAGTTCTGGGCGCCGGTGTGTCCGAAATCTATTCCCCGGCCACCCATAAAGAAATGGGTGTCTTTGTACTTACTTCCATCGCAGAGGCGTCAAAAGAAGAGGCGAAATGTGGGTAACAGAGTCTGTGACGACCTTGCCATCATGTGACCTGTTCACGGTGGCACTGCTCAGAAGTTTCGTGAAATTCGGTGTTGTTGATACCACCAGCCCACCATCAACCCCACATAAACTTTTGAACACTGGCATTTTATTCGCCTGTGTCGACACTTTGGCAAGCGTCGACACCTTGCTGTTTGAAGCACCCCGAGCCAGAGGGTGAAGTCGCAAGATGCCTCACTTTTGCACCATTACAGGGGAAGTGTGTATGCACCATTGAGCCAAACATTAAAGTTATACATTGCAGTGCGACTCAATTAAGTGTTTTAAAGAAGGCCTATAATTCTGTTGGTCAGTACTGACTATATAACCCTGCATTTTCAAAATATTTTGTTTGTGATTTCCCAAAAATAGAGGTTCTATTACGTTAGGATTTTTCACAAAAAAAAATCGCCTCTTTTAAGGGTTTAAAAACCCGAAACACAAATGTGAAACTAAAGTCCAATTTACTTTTTGTGAAATTATTACCTCTCATGCTTCAATGTAATGCTGAGGTGATAAAGAAATATGATAATACCCATGACGCTTTTAAAAATGTTTCCAGGAAATGCCGATTTAAATTGTGGCTGCCAAACAGAAACTTTCATCCTCTTTCATGACGCTTCGTAATGAACACAGGAGAAGGAGGGTAGGAGGGAGAGAGCGGATAGAGAGAGATGAGGGGGAGGGGGTGGATGGGGAGATGTGTGTGTCTGTTGCCAATGTTCTTCGCACGATAGTTCGGAATGAGAAGGACAAGAGCGCCTATGTCTAGGCACTCACTCACTGTATACTTCACAGATTTTCGTGACCTCGAGGGCAGAGTTTGCAATAACTATGGGATTCAGATTTACATCATACCTCTGTAATGACCCACTGTGTGTAGTCCTCCATAGTGAGAACGTCGACCTTTTCATTTCAGCTGATGCCATGGGATGGAACTGCCGAATGTGGTGTGCCTTCTCGTTGCATGCGCTGTTAATGGCGTCTGAACAACGTAACTCATAAGCATAGGGTGGTACGCTTGTACTCATCCACATAAAAGTCCAGGATACAAACACCGTGTGCCAGCGATCGCTCGATGGGACGAAGCAGATTTGTGCATTAGCTCGGTGTCTTATTGAACAGTTGGTTAATGTGGTGCCAGCGTGTACAAGAGGTGCAGGGGAAGGTACAGGCCCTGTACATGACCTAGATGTAAAATAGGCTCTTCTTTACATGTAATATATACTTCTGGGCAAGATATAGCTATGTGTACACAGTGTGAGACTTGTTTTTCGTTCTCTAGTAAAAATTATGAGCCTCAAACTGGTATTTTACCCATGCTTCCTTCTATTGCAAACAAAAGAAATGCAGTTTTCATATTTGAACTTAAATCACTTTTCGTGCGGGCTTTATGTATTTAGAAATGTGAGAGGGAAAACGTTGCGATTTTTGCGTCTCTGGAGAAAATTATCAGTCTCAAACCAGTATATCTTCCATACGTCTACCGCTAAAGGAGTTAGAATTAAATCAGTTAACTTATTTCAGTTTCATTTTATTCCAGTTTCAGTAATCTTCATGTGCATTAACAGTGAAATTTCTAGTGCACTAATATTGAGTCTAGAAATTCTGCACGCAGGCCCGTCAGGTACAGCTCAGATTGATCATCTGCCGTCCCCACGTGTCTTGCGTCTTGCAATGGCCTACGCTCTCAGACATCGTGGTGTACTTCCATGTTGTTTGCAGACAGCTCCGACGCCAACTCCTCAGATTTTGCGCTTCAAGTGACTTAGTCACAACGGCGACGGCGGCGGTGAAGGTGGCGGCGTCCTCTTACTCAAGTCCATGGCTCTGAAAAAAGAATGAGTACATGTTCAACAGCTTCTAGCGAGACGTGGGCGCTCTTACGAGCTCAGACACGATGGCATCCCTTCGTATCGTTCGCAAACAACTTTAACGCTGCCACCCCTTGCGTTTCCGGAGACCTCTACACGACAGTGCCGGCTTTCTCGTACTTAGATTGACTTCTCTGTAACAAAAAAAGAGTATATGAACAAAAGTTTACTGTTAACCATGGGAGCTAGTACGTGCTCAAACACCAAAACACACCTTCGTGTAGTTCGCAAACAGCATGGACACCACGACGACCTTAGATCTTTCAATTCCATCGACTTGTACATAGCGGCGGCAACATCTTCATACTCAGACCCAAAGCTCTGGCAAAAACGTACATGAGCAAAGACTCTGGAAAATGGAACATATGAGAAAAAGTTTACTGCGAGCTAGGGAGACAGAACGTGCTGAGGCAGTTGGGCATACCTCCGTATAGCTTGCAGATGGCATCGACATTGCCAGAGCAAAGCTTTAGCGCTAAATAGCGTCTTACGGTCTTAGTCGTCGTCGTACTCAAATTAATCCAAGCCTCTGACAAAAAAAGGAGAGTACATGAACAAAAGTCTACTGTGACTCCTGGAAAGTCGTACATGCTCAGACATCACAGCATACCTTCCCGTAATTCGCAAACAGCATCGACGCCGCCACCTACTCAGCTTTTGAGCCACCAACGACTTGCAGACGGCGCCGGCGTCGCTCAAATACGTTCGCTTCTGCAACATGCTGTCTACTCACAGCGAAATGTCTCTCAGACTCTGCCTGAATATCTCAGCGTCTTCCCTTATATAGGCGAATGACAATGCTAAGCTTGGTTTCCGTGGAAATGTGCTTTGACGTCATTTCTTCGCCCATTGTCCAAAACAATTCAAGATGGATGTTACGATACTACACAACTTTGGGTGAAAAATGAGTCGAGGAGATGTAGAGTGGCTCACCCACTGATTCTATGTTCGATATCTAGTCTGGAAAGCAGGTGGTTTGAATTCCCAGATTGCTTTTACGTAACTTGCAGACACTATACTGTACACAGAGTTTTTATCTCCTTCCGCTATCTGCAATAATAACATTGAGTTCTTCGCTTTTATTGTACAAGCACCATATAAAATATTAGCTACTTTTAGTATTAATGAGAGACCTGGAATAATTCTTAAGACACCAGACCGGTATTCGGATGATACTATGTTCAGATCTTCGGACAGTCTCGGATTATTATTATTTCACGGTTTCTCTTCAATTCTTAACCAACCGAACGCCCTTCAAGCCCTTTATGTATTTGAATTCGTCTCTTGTAACTGTGATGGCAAAGGGAGAATGAATTCGAAGCTTCCTCTTTCTTAATTTTGGCTATACTTTAGGAAGCGAGACTTCAGCTAGAGGATTCCATCATCATTCTGCCAACAACCTTGTCAAAGAGGGCGGAGGAGATGAAAGAGTTTCAGGTAACCTTCTTGTCTTTGGAGTGGGAAACTCTCTCTAAAAGGATGAATAATTAGCAGTAATCAAAGATATGAAGGTGAAGAAGGCAATGAAGATCGTGGCATTAAAGATGGATAATGTGTGTTGTAGCCACCCTCCGTCGATCTGATGTCGTCGACTTCTCTGACATACGATCTATATGTTACCTACTATATACGCCCAACTTTTCGTTATATCTAAACGTCAGACGAGCAGGCAAGAGCATCTTCACCTGAACGGCAACTAAATTTTGGGTTTCAATAATAATAATTAGTGTTAACTCATTCCTCAGTCGATCACTCTTTATTTTTTTCTGCGTTACCGAACACAAGATAGTTAACGTCTTTTTATGTTAGTTATTCTTTACTAATACACACATTATTGTGGAAATCAGATTAGTTTTTTATTAACAACATCTGATAATAATTAAATGATCATGAATGATTGCGTCCTGTACGATAGCTGTTCATTAAAATATGATCATAATTTTTTCTGACAACATACCTTTACCTCATCCTCATAATTTTAATTGTCCTTCGCAAAGTAGTCTCCCATGAATGCGTTGCACTTCTCCCAGCGTTTCTGCCCGTCTTCAAATACATGCTGGGAACAATTTTTTGAGAGGTCCCTCAAAATCGCCTCCGCAGGTTTCTCCAGTGCTTCTGATGATTTATAATGCCTCCAACGAAGACGTTTCTTTGTGTTAGGTAATAGAAAAATGGAGCTAAATCCAGAGTATAGGGAGGGTGAGGGAGGAACTTAACGTTGATTTCTGCAAGATATTCTGCAACAACATTGGCACTATGCCGCGTGCATTTTCGTGGTGAAGTGTCTAGCCTGCTTCACGGAAATATTATCTTTTGAGTCTGATATGGACCTGCAATGTTTTCAAGACGTCCCTGTGGTATTGTCCAGTTAGTGATGTGTATGCGGTACATTTCACTAATATAAAAGAATGAGATGAACATAACTTTCTCAGCAGAAGCAACCACGGAGATATCGACACAGCTTTGCTGTTTGCTCTCAGGATGAAAATTATGTAGACAAGTTTCATCAGCAGTGATTACATCTGGAAGTAACTCCGGATCTTCTTCTATCATCAAATTTAACTGCATGTAGACCAGCATGCGAATGTCCTTTTTTTCGGGAATCAACAGATTAGGTACCCATCTACACCCAAAGGTGTGTGGCGGAGGGCACTTTACGTGCCACTGTCATTACCTCCCTTTCCTGTTCCAGTCGTGTATGGTTCGCGGGAAGAACGACTGTCTGAAAGCCTCCGTGCGCGCTGTAATCTCTCTAATTTTACATTCGTGATCTCCTCGGGAGTTATAAGCAGGGGGAAGCAATATATTCGATACCTCATCCAGAAACGCACCCTCTCGAAACCTGGCGAGCAAGCTACACCGCGATGCAGAGCGCCTCTCTTGCAGAGTCTGCCACTTGAGTTTGTTAAACATCTCCGTAACGCTATCACGGTTACCAAATAACCCTGTGACGAAACGCGTCGCTCTTCTTTGGATCTTCTCTATCTCCTCCGTCAACCCGATCTGGTACGGATCCCACACTGATGAGCAATACTCAAGTATAGGTCGAACGAGTGTTTTGTAAGCCACCTCCTTTGTTGATGGACTACATTTTCTAAGGACTCTCCCAATGAATCTCAACCTGGTACCCGCCTTACCAACAATGAATTTTATATGATCATTCCACTTCAAATCGTTCCGCACGCATACTCCCAGATATTTTACAGAAGTAACTGCTACCAGTGTTTGTTCCGCTATCATATAATCATACAAAAAAGGATCCTTCTTTCTATGTATTCGCAATATATTACATTTGTCTATGTTAAGGGTCAGTTGCCACTCCCTGCACCAAGTGCCTATCCGCTGCAGATCTTCCTGCATTTCGCTACAATTATCTAATGCTGCAACTTCTCTGTATACTACAGCATCATCCGCGAAAAGCCGCATGGGACTTCCAACACTATCTACTAGGTCATTTATATACAGGGTGTCCCAGCTATCTTGTCCACCCAAAATATCTCTGGAACAATGACAGCTATTGGAAAACGACTTTCACCGGTATCAATGCAGGGCTGGGGCCCATGAATGTACAAATTTGCAAACATTCTAAAACGAAAGCATATGTGTTTTTTGACACAAACTTACGTGTTTTTAAATGGACCTCCTATATTTTTTCTTCAGCAATCCATAGCATGACAAAGCACATATACATTGGCGTTGATTGCATCGCAATATTCCCATTACATGCCGAGGTATTGAGACGCGAAGTTGACGATTGAAACACCCGACATGCGCTGCTAGCGCACGTCCTGAGCCTCAGGCGTGAACCCCATGCTGCCCGTAATCGCAGCAGGATGGCAGCAGACCGTATTATTCGTTTCGGACCTCTTAATAAGTATGGAAGTGTGATTACGCATGTCAATCACATCGCGATTACGGGCAGCATGGGGTTCACGCCTGAGCCTCAGGACGTGCGCTAGCAGCGCATGTCGGGTGTTTCAAGCGTCAACTTCGCGTCTCAATATCTCGGGATGTAATGGGAATATTGCGATGCAATCAACGCCATTGTGTATGTGCTTTGTCATGCTATGGATTGCTGAAGAAAAAATATAGGAGGTCTGTGGTGTCACCGCCAGACACCACACTTGCTAGGTGGTAGATTAAATCGGCCGCGGTCCATTTAGTACATGTCGGATCCGCGTGTCGCCACTGTGTGATCGCAGACTTAGCGCCACCACAAGGCAGGTCTTGTGATACGAACAAGCACTCGCCCCAGTTGTACGGACGACTTAGCTAGCGACTAGATGTACGAAGCCTTTCTCTCTCATTAGCCGAGAGACAGAATAGCCTTCAGCTAAGTTAATGGCTACGAACTAGCAAGGCGCCATTAGCCTTACAGTGATTGTAATTAAAGTCTCCTGTGTATAGTCAAGAGCGATGTACCACAATGATTGATTAAAGATAAGTATTAATCCAGCTACGTACTTTTCTTCATAGCATTAATTACGTAGCCTGTTCCAGTACTTCACGCCTGTCTGCGTTAGTCTAGCGTGCATTTTCAGCCATCTCGATCTACAAGGTGTTGGCCCAGCTGCCGACACATAACATGGCGACGAGTCTACAAAGGATCTTGTGTTTCACTTTGCTCTGATTTATTTGTGTCATGGCTTCGCCACATTCGCCAGATGTACTGTCCGAATTTTATCGCTTGCAGAATCAGCAGACGCAGGCGTTATTGGATGCCCTTGGACAGCTCGTCCAGGGTCAACGTGCCATTCAAACCGATGCGGCCGCCGCCGCTTCATCGGTACCGCAGCCACAACCTGCCGTTGCACCACCATTTCGAAGTTTTGATGAAACCCACGAGACTTGGCGGGAATGGTCCCGCCAGTTTGCCTTCCACCTCGCCGCCTACAGAATTCAAGGTAATGAGCGGCAGCCATTTTTGCTTTCTTGTGTCGGTGTGTCCACCTACCGTGTGACAGTGAAATTGTTTCCCCGACGCGACGTAGCAGCAACTCTGTCCTATGAGGAAATTTTGTCTGCTTTAGATGCCTATTTCAAAGAAACAGTTAATGTGGTTGCAAAACGGTATACGTCTTTTCGTACGAAACGTACGGCCGGTCAAACTAATAGGGAGTGGGTAGTAACATTGCAAGGACTTACTTGGGACTGTGCCTTTGACTGTGACTGTGGTCTTTCTTATTCAGATACAATGGTACGTGATGCAATTGCTCAGAACGTTTCTGATGTTCGCATATGGGAGCAAATTTTGAAACTCGTTAATCCCTCCCTTCAACAAGTGATAGACGTATTGGATAGACAAGACACACTTGACTGTGCTCAGGAATCTTTTGAAACTTCGCCAGCAGTGTGTAACATTACCCGGCCCGCCGGGCGAGCTGCGCGGCCCGGTCAACTGCCTTCGCGCAAACAAACGCAGCTGCCGCCGCGCTCTAAGCCACGTGTGCCGCGCCAGCCCACAAATGCAGTGAAATCATGCCCGCGGTGTGCTACTAGACATTCGCGTGAACATTGCCCGTCACGCCAAGCTATTTGCTTTTTCTGTAATAGGAAAGGACATGTTCAAAGTGTTTGCCAGAAAAAGCTCCGATCAGACAATCACAATCATTCCAGGCCCTTTGCTTCGCGCCGGAATCGAACCAAGGACACTCAGGCTCGTGGACCTTCGCCCATGGACATTCATGTAGTTAATTCCGATTCGTCCAGTGCCACTTTCGCTAACAGTGACTGTGTTCGTCCCACAAAAACTATGCGTCGACGTCGCCGGAAATCACGTCAATTAGCAAGTGATTCTGTACCAGTGTCTATTCAAATTGCACAAAACAGTCGCTCTTGTCGTCAGCAGGACAATAAACTTTTTGTGGACTTAGACTTTGAAGGCAAAGTGATACCATTCCAGCTCGATACCGGAGCTGCAGTTTCATTGCTCAATCACGACACGTACAAACAACTGGGCGCACCTCCGTTGCGTGCCGCAAATGTTCAGTTAAACAGTTATTCCGGACAGACAATTCCTGTGTTAGGACAGTGCACTCTTTTTGCAACATTTCAAGGACAAACAAAACTTGTGTCATTTTACGTTCTTCGTTCTTCTTCTGCAGTGAACTTGTTTGGTCTAGATTTGTTTCAGTTGTTTAACATGTCTATTGTAAATCAGGTCCTATCAGTGAATCAGACTGTGGCTTCAGACAGTGTTTCTCGCTTATGTGACGAATTTGCAGACATTTTTGCACCGTGCTTAGGTTGCGCTAAAAACTATGAAGCACAGTTGGAACTGAAAGTAAACGCGCAACCGAAATTTTTCAGAGCGCGCAATGTTCCCCACGCATTGCGTGATGCGGTCGCACGACCGTTAAAGGATATAGAATCACAAGGTGTGAGTGAATGTGCGCAATGCCTCTTCTCTTTCAGCTCCGCTTCATCGCGTACGCCGTACAGGTGTTCCGTTTCTCTGGACGATGGAATGCGAACGCGCCTTTCGCCAGTTGAAATCGGCGTTGCTTTCTAATACTTGCCTCACGCCTTTCGATCCCCAGAAACCCCTTTTGTTGATGATAGATGCATCGGATTTCGGGATCGGTGCTGTGCTTGCGCACAAAGTTGGCTCGCATGATCGCCCTATTGCCTTTGCGTCCAAATTGCTCTCGTCTGCGCAAAGAAATTATTCCCAGATAGAGAAAGAAGCTTTGGCTCTCGTGTTTGGTGTTACTAAGTTCCATGATTTCTTGTATGGTCGTCATTTTACCATCATCACAGACCACAAACCTTTGACATCGCTTTTTCATCCGAACAAGCCTGTACCTCCGCGTACGGCGCAGAAATTCATTCCCTGGTCTATTTTCCTCTCGCAGTACCGCTACGATATCTTGTATCGGTCCACTGCTAAGCACGGCAACGCTGATGCGTTGTCCCGTTTGCCTGTTGCTGAGGATCAAGCATTCGATTCTTCCGAACTTGCTTGCATGTTCATTGATACGGAAACCGATGAAGTGGTCGAATCGTTTCCGATCGATTTTCGTCGTGTCGCTGCCGCCACAGCTGCTGACCCTGTCCTTGCTACTGTTTTGCGTTTTGTTACTACGCAATGGCCTTTGTCAAAGTCTCGGATCGAGGATCCGTTGGTTCGCAGATTTTTTGCTCACAAGGAGAGACTTTTTGTTCGACGTGGTGTTTTGTTGTTGCGTTCTGATAATGATCAGTCCCGAGTCGTGGTCCCACGTTCGTTACAGTCCTCTGTTTTACGGCTTCTTCACCAAGGACATTGGGGTATAGTGCGAACGAAAGAACTTGCTCGTCAGCACTGTACTTGGTTCGGAATCGATGCTGCGATTACGAATATGTGTTCTTCTTGCTTGGCGTGTGCCGAACAACAATCCGCACCGCCGCGGAAAGTCTTTGCATGGACAAAAGCCACTTCCCCTTGGCAACGCTTGCACATTGATTTTGCTGGTCCATTCTGGAATGCTCGATGGTTGGTTCTGGTCGACGCCTTCAGTAATTTTCCTTTTGTTGTCCGGATGTCTTCCACGACGTCCTCCGCCACCATCCAAGCGTTGTCTGCTATCTTTTGCATTGAAGGTCTTCCGCAGACTATTGTTTCCGACAATGGCCCACAATTCATGTCCGCAGAATTTCAGTCATTCTGTCAGGCCAATGGTATTCAACATCTGACATCCGCGCCGTTTTCGCCTCAGTCAAACGGTGCCGCTGAACGATTGGTCCGGACTTTCAAGTCACAGATGTTGAAATTGAAGCAGTCGCATTCTCGGGAGGACGCATTGTTGCTCTTTTTGTCTTCGTATCGCTCTCAGCCCCGAGATGGTCGCTCGCCGGCTGAGTTGCTCCACGGTCGTCCTCATCGCACCTTGATGTCTTTGCTGCATCCGCCGCATCAGGTTCCTGTGCAGCGGCAGACTCCTGCTTTTGCTCCAGGCGACGTTGTATTTTATCGCAACTATCGAGGTTCACGGCGTTGGCTCGCAGGGCGCATTCTTCGCTGCCTCGGCCGCGCGATGTATTTGGTTTTGGGGGCCTCTGGTGAGGTGCGTCGGCATCTCAATCAGCTGCGCCTCTGTCGTCGCACGGGTTCTGCCGCTCCCCGTCTGCTTTCAGCGACGGTGCCGTCCGGTCAGCGCCCTGGGGACCCATCTACTGGCTCGCCTCATCCCCAGGTGTTACCGACGATGCCTTCCATTTTGCCCCATGGCGACACGCCGCCGCCGCCGCCGCCGCCGCCGCCGCCTGTTCTCCCGCCGGCGCCGCCCGCATTCGACTCTTCGCTGCAGCCGCCAAGCGCCTCCCAGGGTCACGCGCCGCCGATCGCTTCCCGTGACCTGCTGTCCTCCGCCATGGAACTCCCGCCCGCTCCGGACCACATGATGTCATCGCGCGTCGGCTACCCCGACGCATTGGAGGTCGACCCTTCGGCCCCTCCTGTTTCTTTACGGGCGCATACACCGCATGTTGACGTGCACCCTGGACTAGGTTTTCAGGCGTTTCCTAGCTCCCCTCGGACCGAATGGCCGGGTGCGGGTGGCACAGCCTCGCCTGTTGTTAGGCTCCCCACCTCATCGCATACGTCAACATGGGGTCCTCCCCACGGCGGGAGGAAGCCTTATCTCACGACCGTTCGCCGATTTGCGGGGGAGGAATGTGGTGTCACCGCCAGACACCACACTTGCTAGGTGGTAGATTAAATCGGCCGCGGTCCATTTAGTACATGTCGGACCCGCGTGTCGCCACTGTGTGATCGCAGACCTAGCGCGACCACAAGGCAGGTCTCGTGATACGAACAAGCACTCGCCCCAGTTGTACGGACGACCTAGCTAGCGACTAGATGTACGAAGCCTTTCTCTCTCATTAGCTGAGAGACAGAATAGCCTTCAGCTATGTTAATGGCTACGAACTAGCAAGGCGCCATTAGCCTTACAGTGATTGTAATTAAAGTCTCCTGTGTATAGAGAAGAGCGATGTACCACAATGATTGATTAAAGATAAGTATTAATCCAGCTACGTACTTTTCTTCATAGCATTAATTACGTAGCCTGTTCCAGTACTTCACGCCCGTCTGCGTTAGTCTAGCGTGCATTTTCAGCCATCTCGATCTACAAGGTGTTGGCCCAGCTGCCGACACATCAAGGTTCATTTAAAAAAAACGTAAGTTTGTGTTAAAAAACACATATGCTTTCGTTTTAGAATGTTTGCAAATATGTACATTCATGGACCCCAGCCCTACATTGATACCGGTGAAAGTCGTTTTCCAATAGCTGTTACTGTTCCAGAGATATTTAGGGTGGACAAGATAGCTGGGACACCCTGTATATTGTGAAAAGCAATGGTCCCGTAACACTTCCCCGTGGCACGCCAGAGGTTACTTTAACGTCTGTAGACGTCTCTCCATTGATAACAACATGCCATGTTCTGTTTGCTAAGAACTCTTCAATCCAGCCACACAGCTGGTCTGATATTCCGTAGGCTCTTACTTTGTTTATCAGGCGACAGAGCGGAACTGTATCGAACGCCTTCCGGAAGTCAAGAAAAATAGCATCTACCTGGGAGCCTGGATCTAATATTTTCTGGGTCTCATGAACAAATAAAGCGAGTTGGGTCTCACACGATCGCTGTTTGCGGAATCCATGGTGATTCCTACATAGTAGATCCTGGGCTTCCAAAAACGACATGATACTCGAGCAAAAAACATGTTCTAAAATTCTACAACAGATCGACGTGAGAGTTATTGGTCTATAGTTTTGTGCATCTGCTCGACGACCCTTCTTGAAGACTGGGACTACCTGTGCTCTTTTCCAATCATTTGGAACCTTCTGTTCCTCTAGAGACTTGCGGTACACGGCTGTTAGAAGGGGGGCAAGTTCTTTTGCGTACTCTGTGTAGAATCGAATTGGTATCCCGTCAGGTCCAGTGGACTTTCCTCTGTTGAGTGATTCCAGTTGCTTTTCTATTCCTTGGACACTTATTTCGATGTCAGCCATTTTTTCGTTTGTGCGAGGATTTAGAGAAGGAACTGCAGTGCGGTCTTCCTCTGTGAAACAGCTTTGGAAAAAGGTGTTTAGTATTTCAGCTTTACGCGTGTCATCCTCTGTTTCAATGCCATCATCATCCCGGAGTGTCTGGATATGCTGTTTCGAGCCACTTACTGATTTAACGTAAGACCAGAACTTCCTAGGATTTTCTGTCAAGTCGGTACATAGAATTTTACTTTCGAATTCACTGAACGCTTCACGCATAGCCCTCCTTATGCTAACTTTGACATCGTTTAGCTTCTGTTTGTCTGAGAGGTTTTGGCTGCGTTTAAACTTAGAGTGAAGCTCTCTTTGCTTTCGCAGTTGTTTCCGAACTTTGTTGTTGTATCACGGTAGGTTTTTCCCGTCCCTCACAGTTTTACTCGGCACGTACCTGTCTAAAACGCATTTTACGATTGCCATGAACTTTTTCCATATACACTCAACATTGTGAGTGTCGAAACAGAAATTTTCGTTTTGATCTGTTTGGTAGTCTGAAATCTGCCTACTATTACTCTTGCTAAACAGATAAACCTTCCTCCCTTTTTTTATATTCCTACTAACTTCCATATTCAGGGATGCTGCAACGGCCTTACGATCACTGATTCCCTGTTCTGTACATACAGAGTCGAAAAGTTCGGGTCTGTTTGTTATCAGTAGGTCCAAGATGTTATCTCCACGAGTCGGTTCTCTGTTTAATTGCTCGAGGTAATTTTTGGATAGTGCACTCAGTATAATGTCACTCGATGCTCTGTCCCTACCACCCGTCCTAAACATCTGAGTGTCCCAGTCTATATCTGGTAAATTGAAATCTCCACCTAAGACTATAACATGCTGAGAACATTATGTGAAATGTATTCCAAATTTTCTCTCAGTTGTTCTGCCACTAATGCTGCTGAGTCGGGAGGTCGGTAAAAGGAGCCAATTATTAACCTAGCTCGGTTGTTGAGTGTAACCTCCACCCATAATAATTCACAGGAACTATCCACTTCCATTTCACTACAGGATAAATTACTACTAACAGCGATGAACACTCCACACCGGTTGCATGCAATCTACCCTTTCTAAACACCGTCTGTACCTTTGTAAAAATTTCGGCAGAATTTATCTCTGGCTTCAACCAGCTTTCTGTACCTATGACGATTTCGGCTTCGGTGCTTCCTATCAGCTCTTGAAGTTCCGGTACTTTACCAACGCAGCTTCGACAGTTTACAATTATAATACCGATTGCTGCTTGGTCCCCGCATGTCCTGACTTTGCCCTGCACCCATTGAGGCTGTTGCCCTTTCTGTACTTGCCCAAGGCCATCTAACCTATAAAACCGCCCAGCCCATGCCACACAACCCCTGCTACCCGTGTAGCCGCTTGTTGCGTGTAGTGGACTCCTGACCTATCCAGCGGAACCCGAAACCCCACCATCCCATGGCGCAAGTCGAGGAATCTGCAGCCCACACGGTCGCAGAACCGTCTCAGCCTCTGATTCAGACCCTCCACTCGGCTCTGTACCAAAGGTCCGCAGTCAGTCCTGTCGACGATGCTGCAGATGGTGAGCTCTGCTTTCATCCCGCTATTGAGACTGGCAGTCTTCACCAAATCAGATAGCCGCCGGAAGCCAGAGAGGATTTCCTCGGATCCATAGCGACACACATCATTGGTGCCGACATGAGCGACCACCTGCAGATGGGTGCACCCTGTACCCTTCATGACCCTTTCCACATCTCGAATGACTCCCCCCGGTATGCACACGGAGTGCACATTGGTTTTCTTCCCCTCTCTTGCTGCCATATCCCTAAGGGACCCCATTACGCGCCTGACGTTGGAGCTCCCAACTACCAGTAAGCCCACCCTCTGCGACCGCCCGGATCTTGCAGACTGAGGGGCAACCTCTGGAACAGGACAAGCAGCCATGTCAGGCCGAAGATCAGTATTAGCCTGAGACAGAGCCTGAAACCGGTTCGTCAGACAAATTGGAGAGGGCTTCCGTTCAGCCCTCCGGAATGTCTTTCGCCCCCTGCCACACCTTGAGACGACCTCCCACTCTACCACAGGTGAGGGATCAGCCTCAATGCCGGCAGTATCCCGGGCAACCACAGTCGTAGACCGATCGGGGGACGCGTGGGACGAGCTGACCGTCCCCGACAAACCCCCATCCGGAACCCCACAGTGATGCCCATTGGCAACAGCCTCAAGCTGTGTGACCGAAGCCAGCACTGCCTGAAGCTGGGAGCGAAGGGATGCCAACTCAGCCTGCATCCGAACACAGCAGTGGCAGTCCCTATCCATGCTAAAAACTGTTGTGTAAAGAACGTCTGAACTAATCTACAGAGAGCGCAAACAAATCTACACAAAATTTAAACGGTTATTAAAGTACAAGTTTGCCTAGTAAATGCAGTAATGCTGCTACTTGCGCACTGCTGACACACTGCTCGGCGGCGGAAGGAGACTACGCGATTTTACACTATTCGGGTACTAAAACGCGATGCTACAACTCTCAAATACTGTAATACGCTCGAAATTTATGAATTAGACAATGCAAGTACCAAAATCACGCAAAGAAATTAAGAATTAAACTATGTAACAAATGAGTGAGCTACGAGTATACGACTTGCTGCTGCAGCTGCTTATCCAACGGCGGCACGGAGCACACTGACTGTGACCAACGGACACTGGCCGTTCAAAACAAAAACAGAAGACAAACGACTACGCGAATTTACACTATTCAGGTACTAAAACGCGATGCTACAACTCTCAATTTATGAATTAGACAATGCAAGTACCAAAAACACGCAAAGAAATTAAGAATTAAACAATGTAACAAATGAGTGAGCTAGGAGTATACGACATGCTGCTGCAGCTGCTTATCCAGCGACGGCACGGAGCACACGAACACGTGTCATTTGTAATTTTTCTATCACCAGCGCGTGTGTGGCACCCAATAAAATATTCAGTATTTCCGAAAGTGATCTCAAAATGACAGCAGCGGTGTTGATGTTTTCTTTCGCAAGAGCAGTAACCGGAGCACCGGGTCCTCTTTCCTTTGAAATTGTCTCCCCTCTTGTAAACATTTAAACCACCTTTGATCTGTGCTGTAGGGAAGAATAGAATCTCCATAGGCTTCCTGTAACATCGTACAGGCCTCAGATACTGAACATTTCTGACATTGCCTGCCTCTCAAGGAGGGAACGAGGAGTCCCAACAATGAGACTACAACGGCGTGTTTATTAAACATTAAGCTAGCAGAATATCATTAGATTAAATTTTAGCGCTAGAAATTATGACCACAAAATACTATGATTATTCTTTATTGAACGGTCCTCGTATGTAGGGAAAAGGAGGGTTGATCCCACAATTACTCTCAGGAATTACGGAGACTTGACTGTCCGTGACTTTTATAGTTCGTCTCTCAATGATATTATAGCAAGGACTGTTGTCCATTACTATTCTTTGCTACCCTCATTCAAACTTCATACCCTTTTACTTTTACAAATGTACATGTCCCATTCTGTTCTTAGATTCAGTTTAACATCCCTTCACATAGTCCACAGATTCAATTATCGTTTCTTCGGGATGTAATATATTTTAATACTGAACGTTACTTTTCTCGCGCACAAATTTACTCAGGTATTCTTAGTCCGTGACATTACGGGAAAAGTCTCTCATGCATAAATAAACTACAGTCAATTTTCTTGCAGTTTAACTAAAGTGCCTTCATCCCTTCCGTAGCGCATCACACGGAAATGCCAGCTGTATCACAAGAAGGTGTTACGTAGACTTACTCAGACCGCAAAAAAATAATACAAGAGCACTAACAACACCCGTGCATGGTTTGTATAGCAGAATTTAGAAACAAAAGTGGCTGTGTTGAGCCATCTTTGATTTCCCTGAAGCGCTACTTTGCTTGCGGGCGTTATTCTGGTGCGAGATTATATATCGAAACTTTAATGAAAGCTTTTCCAAAGCTATTAATTATTTTCGATATTACCGATCACCTCTCTCCTAGGTAAAACAAAGGATGATAATATTAATTTCAATTAAAAGAGCGGTTACAGTATCTACAAAAGGAATTCCCAGTTGCTGGTAGCCTGTCACATAAAAACCAATCAGAAATCTGACGATCCCGCGCCTGAAATACGATAACTTGCTTCCTTTACATACCAGGCAAGGTATGAGATTGCTAAACGGAGGACCCTGGTTCGACCCTAGTTACGGGAATATTGTTTGTGCAGGCTGGAAGATAGCTGAGGGACTGTGTAACGTCCCTGCGGTGCTGAAATCCAGAAACTGTTTAAGATTCGGTCGGTGGTTATAATAGGGTCCTACTGGACGATACAGTTTTACACTTCACTTTATGAAAATGTCAGTTCCTGCGTCGCTTTGTTGGACTGTGTACTTACGATGGCGAGAAACTTTGACGACGGAACTGTTGTAAGGCTTTTCTAACACATTTAACAAGAAGATATCCGAAAAACACTGTGTGACAAACAAAGAAGAGCAACTAGAACATATGTTGAATTTCACTGTAACTTCATACGCCTGCACATCTTCTGGAGATATGTAAATGATTCGAGCTGCCTCTCTCTGCAACAGAATTTTCTTTTTTCTGGTCATCAGTCATCTGGTGGGTCTGATGTGTCGCCATGAATTTCTCTGCTGTACTAACCTCTTCAACTCAGAGTGGCACTTGCAACCTACGTGCTCATTTATCTGCTGGATGTATACCAATTTCAGTCTTGCTCTACAGTTTTTGCCAAGTACAGCTCCCTCTAGTACCATGGAAGTCATTCCTTCATGCCTTAACAGATGTACTATCGCCCTGTCCCTTCTCCTTATTTGTGTTTTCCACATATCCCTTTCCTCACCAATTCTGCATAGATCCTCCTCATTCCTTACCTTATCAGTCCACCTAATTTTCAATATTCGTCTATAGCACACCATTTCAAATGCTTTGATACTCTTCTGTTCCGGTTTCCCCACAGTCCATGTTTCACTACCATACAAATCTGAATTACAGACACACATTCTCAGAAATTTCCTGCTCATATTAAGGAAGATATTTGATTAGCAGACTTCTCTTAGATAGGAATGACGTTCTTTCCGTAGCTAGCCTGCTTTTGATGTCCACCTTGCCCCGTCCGTCATTGGTTATTTTACTGCTTAGGTAGCGGAGTTAATAACTTCATCTGCTTCGAGACCATTCATCCTGATGTTAAGTTTCTCGCAGTTCTCATTTCTACTACTTCTCAATATCTTCGTCTTTCTTCGTTTTATTCTCATTACATACAGTGTACTCATGTAATTCTTCTTGACTTTCATTCAAGATAGCAATGTCATCAGCGAATCGTATCATTGACATCCTTTCAACTGAATTTGTAGTTCTTCGATGTACAGATTGAATAGTAGGGGCAAAACTCGACCGACGTCAGTCGTTCCGCCAGGCGCTTAAGCCTATTGTATGAACCCCTCAGAATTCAGAGAATTGCAGCCCCAACCGGAAACGCAGTGTGCCGCATCCTTGGATGTTTGCCTCGCACAGGCCACTCAGGGAAGTAAAACAAAATGCTTACGAATCAAGTGCAAAGTATTTTTTGAGCTCTCAGTACAAATACACTTATTACAATAACCTTATTCGGTCTGTTACTACCGTGTAATGACATACAACTTTAACATAATTGACGAAAATGAGAGGAGAAATGCAGAAGAGGGCACGGAACCTCTCGAATTCATACTCACTGTCGCTCTTTGTGAGCATATCCAGTATTTCTTTATCTGTGCAACCATGGCGACGTGACATTTCTTATGTAGAAAACAAGAAACCTGACGAGAATATAGCAATTGAACCGTGATTTCTATTCAAAAAATATTCATATGGATTTATTTTATTTCCTAAAGATTCATCAAGAACATTAACACATTTTATCAGAATATGTGATCGTGGAAGTAGTTGCTAGGGAGTAACTGATGAAATCATAAGCAAATTCCTTTTTAACAAATGGTAATTTATTCACTTTAATGGTTCCTAAAGCATTTCTTAAAAGAAACAGGTTTAAAATTATAATCAGAAAGCACCCTCTAAATATCAGGTTACAGTTTATTCAGAGGCAGAAAGAAACAAGTTTTTGACTGTAGGAGCTTCCGGGCTGAAAACCTTGCTGCCCCCTTTTTACATGGCAATAGCTACAATCGGTCACAGCAACCTGTGAAAGACTACACTGGTCCAAATCTGCAACACACCAGATTACTTTAAACTAAAGGTTTTAACAATTCATACAAGCACACAAACTATCCACTCCATAGGAGAGATGGGAATGGTTCAAAAAAATAAAATTAAATAATAACTTTGCCACCGAATGTGCGCCTTGATTTTAACTTCTAAGAAAGGCCTTACGGTGGAAGGGTGGCAACTTTATATACTAAAATGAATATCTTAATAAAAGCCCATGAAATGCAATCTTTTATAAAATTTTACATGACTGGCAAAACAAGTTAACATGCTCTACAGTACACAGATACCGACTCTCAAGATGATAGGAAACACCAAAATATATTTGAGGAATTAGTCCGTTACACTCCAAGTAATAAATTCGTTAACACACCGAATCCGACTAACATGACAGAGGCAGTTACCAACGTATGCCAGGTTGATAGGGAGTTTACTGAACAACCCGAACCGCACGTTGCCCCAACCCGCCCCTACACCACAAGGGAAAAACTGACCACACAATTCATAAATTACTTCCTTCCCGTGGGTGGGCAAACGGAGAAGAATGGTGGGACGACCCCAGAACAAGACCCTCACCAAGAAAACAAGTCGACTTTTAACAAGTAAATGAAACAACATATCACCAATCACTTAACTTCTAATAAACTGCGATTTCTGGAGAAGACCTGGTGCAGCACCCCCAAATCGCTCTCCCGAACAGTCCGCTGCCAGCTGCTTCAACGGATACACGAAGGCACGCCAATCTTTGGTCTCAAGGCATCGCTGCTCACACTGACCAGACAAATGTCATGGATTGGCTCGTGTTGCTCTCGTGTCGACCGCGAAGCCACTACCCCTCGCTATACGGCGTGGACCACTGGACTCACGTGGCGACCTCAGATGCGCCGACACTCAAGGCACCGATCGATCCAACCGCCAATATCCATTGCCTGAGCAACTCGAGCAGACTGGCGGCCTAACACGCAGACTCAGATGCAGGAACTAAGCCCCGACCTGGTGACCACTCACTGAGATCTCTTACTGGCAGAGTGGAAAGACTCTCACTTATCTGGCTTTAAACATTGATCCGAACGAAAGAGATACTAGCACTCCGGACGACAGACAGCCACTAACTGACTCACAAATTCGGACGAGAGACAGACTAGTAAGCTGGGGACGAGATTCTGACCCAGACTGACTCCAGAATGACCCCTGGCGATCTCATAGCGCCCCTTAAATTCACGTGAACAGGCAACCTTTCCGCTTTCCCACCAGAGGGAGACACCAAAGCTGCGATTACCACAGCGGCGCCACCGCCAGAAACGGAGGGCGACTGCCTCACACTAGGCGCTGCGGCGCACTCTTCATAACAACAATTTTTACCATGGCTCAACCTCCTACCCACAAACTAGAACAGGCGCTGGAACTCAGAGACTTTTCCTGGTTCAAATGAACACGATATTCCGTTCCGGTCCGATAATGTCTGACTAAAAGGTTAGCCGGCCCCACCAACACATGGAGCACCATGCATGAACCCATAAAGTAGGTGCGAACTTGCCTACTCGCGCCCCCCCCCCCCCCCCCTATGCTTCCTCGACCCTGAACCTTCTTAATACAGACTTGATACCCTGGTTTTCCCTGATAAGGACGCCTATTGCTATTGTCCCGCACGGTTTCACCATAGGCAGCCGCTATATTGCGACGAGCCCGATTCCAGTTCCTTTTAATTAAACCCGGGGATACCTGTTTAGGAAGTATGTCTTCGATGCGCCATAAGTTGAACAAAGGCGAAATGATAGGATAGGCCAATAAGAGTGAGGCCGGAGTAGTCTTCAGTCCCTCATGAACCACAGTGTTAAACGCAAAATTAATCCAGGGCAAGTTAGTATCCCACGTGTTGCTGTTGTTGTGGTCTTCAGTCCTGAGACTGGTATGATGCACCTCTTCATGCTACTCTATCCTGTGCAAGCTTCTTCATCTCCCAGTACCTACTGCAACCTACATCCTTCTGAATCTGCTTAGTGTATTCATCTCTTGGTCACCCTCTACGATTTTTACCCTACATGCTGCCCTCCAATATTAAATTGGTGATCCCTCGATGTCTCAGGACATGTCCTACCAACCGATCCCTTCTTCCAGTCAAGTTGTGCCACAAGCTCCTCTTCTCCCCAATTCTATTCAATACCTCCTCATTAGTTATGTGATCTACCCATCTAATACTCAGCATTCTCCTGTAGCACCACATTTCGAAAGCTTCTATTCTCTTCTTGTCTAAACTATTTATCGTCCACGTTTCACTTCCATACATGGCTACACTCCATACAAATACTTTTTGAAACGACTTCCTGACATTTAAATCTGTACTCGATGTTAACAAATTTTTCTTCTTCAGGAACACTTTCCTTGCCATTGCCAGTCTACATTTTATATCCTCTCTACTTCGACCATCATCAGTTATTTTTCTCCCCAAATAGCAAAATTCCTTTACTGTTTTAAGTATCTCATTTCCTAATGTAATTCCCTCAGCATCACCCGACTTAATTCGACTACATTCCATTATCGTCGTTTTGATTTTGTTGATGTTCATCCTATACCCTCCTTTCAAGATACTGTCCATTCCGTCCAACTGCTCTTCAAAGTCCTTTGCTGTCTCTGACAGAATTACAATGTCATCGGCGCACCTCAAAATTTTTATTTCCTCTCTATGGATTTTAATACCTACTCCGAACTTTCTTTTGTTTCGTTTATTGCTTGCTCAATATACAGATTGAATAACATCGGGGATAGGCTACAACCCTGTCTCACTCCCTTCCCAACCACTGCTTCCCTTTCATGTCATTCGACTCTTATAACTGCCATCTGCTTTCTGTAAAAATTGTAAATAGCCTTTCGTTCGCTGTATTTTACCTCTGCCACCTTCAGAATTTGAAAGAGAGTATTCCAATCAGCATTGTCAAAAGCTTTCTGTAAGTCTACAAATGCTAGAAAAGTAGGTTTGCCTTTCCTTAATCTTCCTTCTAAGATAAGTCGTAGGGTCAGTAATGCCTCACGTGTTCCAACATTTCTAGGGAATCCAAACAGATCTTCATCGAGGTCGGCTTCTATCAGTTTTTCCATTCGTCTGTAAAGAATTCGTGTTAGTATTTTGCATCTGTGACTTAATTAACTGATAGTTCTGTAATTTTCACATCTGTCCCACTTACTCTTAAAATAATGGTAAATGATTAAAGCTGATTTTAGGTTGCGATTCACACGTTCAGCAAAGGACCCCTGAGAGTAATACGGTGTTGTGTTTATGTGCTTGATGCCATTCCCGAAACAAAAGGCCTTAAACTTATCTGACATAAAAGCAGCTGCATTATCACTAACCAAGGTCTTAGGAGTCCCAAAGTTCGAAAAGATGTTAGTAAGGTGAGAAATAGTTACGTTGGTAGTACTACTTCTACTGGGAATAAGCCAAGTAAAGCGAGAAAAGACATCAAATAACACCAAAATATACATATTCCCTCTACTGGAACGTGGCAACGGACCCACATAATCGATATAAAGACGATCCATTGGATAATTTTCACGTTCCGAAGGTAATAGATCTTGCTGTAGGACATTGCTAGGTTTCGCGGCCTGACACAAATGGCAACCAGCTACTAATTTCTTGATGTCACGCTCAAGATGAGGCCAGGTCACATACTGCTTAATTTTCTGAATAGTTTTATATGTGCCTAAGTGACCTCCCACCGAATAGCAATAATAATACTGCAATATTGGCTGGATTAATATTTGTGGCAGACAAATTCGGATGTGACGCTCTCGACCCACTGCCTTACACAGAACACCTTTCCTCAAGCTGTAAAGTCTGACTACCTCACCCGTCCTAATCCGTTGTTTGATGGAACCCAATTCAACTTCCTGTTCCTGGTTTTCTTTGAGATTACGAAACAGTTGGGGTACTTCGCCCAAAACCAAAAGCTGACCCTGAAGTGGACCCTGGTGGTGCTCCTCGGAACAATCGGATGGTGGGTCAAAAATCCGGCTGAGGGCATCAGCGACCACATTCTCGGAAACCTTGATATGCCTAACTTTAAATTTAAAGGCTGAGATTCTCACGGCCCAACTTGCGATCCGACCGGTCTCGCGTGGCCTAGCCAAGACCCTACTCAAGGCTTGATTATCAGCCTCCAGCAAAAAAGGTTTATGTTCAAGGTAAAATCAGAAATTATCTAATGCAAAGAGAACCGCCAAGGCCTCACATTCGTAAACTGAGTATTTCGCCTCAGCGTCATTCAAACAGCGCGAGACATAGGCCCAAGGTTGCCTCTGGCTTTGCCATTCTTGTAACATAACGGCTGACACTCCCGCACCTGACGTGTCTGTCTAAACCTCAAAATACTTATCAAAATCGGGCACCCTAAGCACCGGTGGATTAGCAATCGCCGTTTTAATCTGTTCGAAAGCCGCCTGCTCAGTGGGACCCGAAGTAAATTTCACCCCATTTTTACGGAGTTGATTCAAGGGGGCAGCTAAGGCCGCAAAATTCGGAGTGAACCTCATAAAATAATTTACCATTCCAATGAACTTAGCAACTTCCCACTTATCAGTCGGGGGTGGGAGCGCACGCAAGGCTTTAGTGCGATCTTGATCGATCCAAACCACATAGCCTGAAGCAATATGGCCTAAGAAGGAAATTTGGTGCCTCGCAAGTGTGACCATGGAGAGTTTAACGGTTAAACCAGCCTGCTGAAGTTTAGTAAATACTTGGTGCAAATGACACAAATGCTCTTCAAACGATTTACTGTATACTACAAGGTCATCCAGGTAATTCCACACAAAGCGTAGTTTAAATTCACCCAGTATACTATCTAATAAACGAGTCAAAACAGCAGCTCCAGGGTCCAGGCCAAAGGGCACCCGGTTGAATTCAAATAGATTCCAATCGGTGCGAAACGCTGTGACATGTTTACACGCTTCGGTCAACGGGATCTGGTAATTTGCATGATTTAAGTCAAGAATTGTGAACCAAGACGTGCCTGAAAACCAAGTAAAGAAATTGTGTAGATCAGGCAGTGGGACTGATTCCAAAATCACCTTTTCATTTAAATGACGGTAATCTACCACCGCCCTGAAATCACTGCCCTGATCCTTCGGTACCAAGAATATCGGAGAAGTCGAGGGACGGATAAACTCTTGAAATAACATCTGTACCTATTTCCGCAATATTTTCATCTTAGGTGGTGAGAGACGATATGGGGACTGTCTAACAGGAATATTGTCAGTCAAACGAATATCATACTCTAATTTATTCGTTACCCCAAGTTTATCACTAAATAAGCCAGGAAACGCATCCAACAACTCATGGACCTGTTGGACCTGCTGCGGAAAAAGATGACAGAGATCAATATCATTAATAGGAGTGACTGACCAGGAAGGAGGCGAGGCTGTTAACGCCGCTGGACATTCACAAAATCCCAACTTCTGATTTGGCGCAACTTAAAAGAAAACTTACCCCCGGCATAATCCCAAACTAGTTACTGGTTATCATTGTTAGCATTCAACCGCGATTCTTATACATATATTTTAACAACGCGTTTCAAGAGACAATGCTCTCATCATCAGGTTGTAAAGTCTATGTCATGAAATTAAACGGACTAAAATGACAAAATACCATCACAAATAGTTGGGAAGTCAATAGAGTAAAACAGAATTAAAAGTATATTGGACTGTGGGTCCTCGTCTTACATTGAAGTTGTTGACACAAGTCGATGGCCGTCCCATAGCTACGAAGTATGCTGTCGCACTGTGCCGGCTCGGGAGTTGTTGTGGACTGACGTGCCTAGGTGTTGTGGCGTGGTTACAGCCGTGTGCTTGACGGTAACGTTTTCATTCTATTGAGGTCATAACATCTTAACCTAAGATTTAACTAGACCTTAAGTTCTTTTAATTCATTTAAAAAAAAAATCTCACGAGCGGTCTGGCGCGACCAATAACCACCACAATCATTAAACATAAAGATAACAAAACTACTTCAGCAAGGGCAACTATAATACAGAGAGAAAACAATAAAGTTTTCTTGGAGTCGGTATCTGTGTACTGTAGAGCATGTTAACTTGTTTTGCCAGTCATGTATAATTTTATAAAAGATTGCATTTCATGGGCTTTTATTTAGATATTCATTTTAGTATATAAAGTTGCTACCCTTCCACCGTAAGGCCTTTCTTAGAAGTTAAAATCAAGGTGCACATTCGGTGGCAAAGCTATTATTTAATTTTAGTGTTTCGTACCATTCCCATCTCTCCTATGGGGTGGATAGTTTTTGTGCTTGTATGAATTGTTAAAACTTTTAGTTTAAAGTAATCTGGTGTGTTGCAGATTTTGACCAGTGTAGTCTTTCAGAGGTTGTTGTGACCGATTGTAGCTATTGCCATGTAAAAAGGGGGCAGCAAGGTTTTCAGCCCGGAAGCTCCTACAGTCAAAAACTTGTTTCTTTCTGCCTCTGAATAAATTGTAACCTGATATTTAGAGGGTGCTTTCTGATTATAATTTTAAACCTGTTTCTTTTAAGAAATGCTTTAGGCACCATTAAAGTGAATAAATTACCATTTGTTATAAAGGAATTTGCTTATGATTTCATCAGTTACTCCCTGGCAACTACTTCCACGATCACATATTCTGATAAAATGTGTTAATGTTCTTGATGAATCCTTAGGAAATAAAATAAATCAGTATGAACGTTTTTTGAATAGAAATCACGGTTCAATTGCTATATTCTCGTCAGGTTTCTTGTTTTCTACATGAGAAATGTCACGTCGCCATGGTTGCACAGATAAAGAAATGCTGGATATGCTCACAAAGAGCGACAGTGAGTATGAATTCGAGAGGTTCCGTGCCCTCTTCTGCATTTCTCCTCTCATTTTCGTCAATTATGTTAAAGTTGTATGTCATTACACGGTAGTAACAGACCGATTAAGGTTATTGTAATAAGTGTATTTGTACTGAGAGCTCAAAAAATACTTTTCACTTGATTCGTAAGCATTTTGTTTTACTTCCCTGAGTGGCCTGTGCGAGGCAAACATCCAAGGATGCGGCACACTGCGTTTCCGGTTGGGGCTGCAATTCTCTGAATTCTGAGGGGTTCATACAATAGGCTTAAGCGCCTGGCGGAACGACTGACGTCGGTCGAGTTTCGCCAATTGTATGCAGTGTGAAACGACCGGCGAGGCGTCTGAGTGTCGCCACAGTTTATGTGTTTTCCATTCCGGTGCGTCCGGAACAAAGATTCGTGGCACCGACTGACTGTACAGTCCTCTTGATTCTGAGAATGCTAGTGGACTTCGCCCTGCTGGATGCGACTGTCTGGCGCCGGATGAAATGTTGTCTAGGTTTGTTTCGTAGCTGGTCAAACGGCAAGTTGAGTGCCGTCAGCTGAATAGCAGAGGCATGATTGGTCAACTTAAACTGATGCTAGTTAACGTGATAAAGCCCTGCTGGAAATTGGAGGGAACGGTCGCCATTGGCGCTAATGATGTTCTGAGACAGTGTGGGGGTAATTTGGAATCAGAACTCCATGCTGATTCGCAGTATTTCGAGGAGAGTAAGGACTTGAGCAATGTTGGCTTCGCTCTTGCGTTGCGCGGGCAAATGGGTTCGGGATCTGCTCTTCCTCGTAGTCAGACGGTCTTGCGACTTTGTCGCTCGTTTTCGGAAGAACTTAGAGTTTTCGGAAATCCTTCGTGGCCAGGTGTTGGCACAGAGTTGCTGCACGGCAGAAATAGGCGCCTACATCATCAGCCTAACGACGACGTGCTGCAGATTTCAGTACTGGTATAGTATTTTGCGGCTCCGGCGTTGTAAGGCCTTATCAATTTTATACTGAATCCCTCAGCAGCACCCGCACTCGCTTTGCTACAAGTCCACCTTGCTTGTTTCTCCATGTGATCCCGTCTGAGCTCTCACTACTAATTACGATTGTGCTATATAGTCGGGAGATTAATTTTTCATTCATTAGGACCTCCAGTCATTATCATCAATCTATTGCATCACATAGAGTAGGAGCCCCTTGTTCTCGAACCAATTCTTATTCACATAATATTTCAGTATACCCTATCCTTTAACCCACTGTGCATTTATGTTGTGATGTATATAAATCCCATTGTAATATTTTATCCGCATATCATTTCATAGATACAGACCGAATCGCATTTCATGTTTTTTATTATGATAAAGTTCTCTTTTTTGAGTAGATTACGATTTTTATTAAATTATTGTGAGAGTGCAGGCCTTATTTTACAAACTAGCAGTGTAAAGCATCATTTTCTTCCGTTGCCGTTGTGGGCATAATTAATTAGGTGGTAGATAAGGAGGGGTTCGAATGCATATCTCGTTCTAATGCTAAATTCGTCAGAATTAAAAAGGTACAATCTCTTCTCCACCCCAGCACTTCGCATATTATCTGACGTTGGTAACAGTGATGAGTCTTCAACAGAATCTCGAAGCTGTAGTCCTCAGCCCTTTACATCAGAGGGAGAGCAAGAATTATAGTCAGCAATTCGTCTGAATCCGAGGAATCTGTGAGTGATAGTGAAATGGTTCAGAAGAAAGCACGCTAAAGTGACACTTTTGACTCGAAAGAAACCGATTTCCAGCCGTTAAACCATTACTTCGATGACTCGAGTTCACGACACAAATGTCAGTTAGATACTGACCCAAGAATTATTTAATTTTTTGTGATATTTATGTCTCAAGAACTGTTGCCATTTATTGCAGACGAAACAAATCATCCTTACGTCTACACCAGGGAAAATGCTACAGAATCTGAGAATTATCAACTATCAAAGAGGAAAAACTTTGGATTTGAGGAAATGTATTGTTTTGTTGCTGTTTGCCTTCTAATGACGCAAGTTAACAAGTTGAAACCAAGTTATTATTGGTCCAGAGATACACTTTTGAACAAACCAGTTTTCAGCGAAATTATGTCCAGAGACCGTTTTTGTCTATTTCTGAGAATGTTACACTTTAGTGATAACTCTGCAAGTACTTGAAGCGACAGTATATTTAAAATTAGGACTATTGTTGACAGAGTTCGTAAGGCGATTCGTAATTCATTTTGCCCACATCACAAGACGAAAGTCTCTTGCTGTCGCAACGACGATTATCTCTTAAGCAATTTACTCCAACCTTGTGAAGTATATTCGGAATAAAGACATTTGTACTTTGCAACTGTCAGAGTGGGTATATTTTACATTTTATTGTATATACAGGTGCCACAACAGAAATTGGGTTCCACAATTTGGGAAAAAGCGGCGACGTAATTGCTACTCTCATGGGACCATATTTGGAACAAGGTTATATTCCATACGTCGATAACAGGTACTCCAGCCCGGACCTGTTCCTCTGACTTCAATAACCATGGAACAGCTACATGTGGCATTGTTCGTAAGAACAGGCGCAACATGCCAAAACTGCAGAAGAAATTAAAAACGAGGAGAAACTGAGTTTAGGTCCAATGACAAGGTCCTTGCTATCAAGTGGTGCGATAAGAGAGAGGTGTAAATGTTGATCTCAAGTCACACAACACAAATGATTCAAACAGAGAAGACTGACAGAAATTCTGCCGAAAAAGAAAGAAACGGCAACGTTTTGTAGATTACAATTCGAGTTTGGGTGCAGTTACTGAGCACAGTGGGATCAGTGGGTAAGACTGTGAAATGGTATAAGAAATATTTTCTTTCACGTTCTGGATTTGTTCGTTCTAAATGGTCATGCTCTCCACCGGTCGGTAACAGGGCGAAAAATGGCGCTCGCATAGTATCACCTTTCTCTCGTAACGGAGATTGTAGAAAAATATGCTACAGAACGGAGAAAAGCTGGTAGGGGAAGGCGCTACGATAATTCTCTGCGATTCACAGGGAGACATTTTCCGGCTGTTACTGTGAGTGAACATTCACAGGAAAGTACGCCAATGCGCAGATGCGTGGTTTGCACGAAACAGAAAGTGTACCGTGAAACTAGTTACCAATGCAAAACTTTCAACATTCTATTATGTGCTGCACCCTGCTTTCAGACTTACCATACCTAGAAGCATTAATAATCATTGGAAACTAAATTTGAGAATTTTTATTGACGCTTCTGAATGAATTACTAAAAAAAGGCCAAAAATATAAAAAATATATAAATATATTTTTAACTTCGCCAGTGCTGATCCAAAGCCCAGGTCGAAAAGAAGGATGGGAAATAGACGCAACAGGTGTAAAATTATTCAAACGAAGCCTGACTTCTTCATTTGTAGCCGTTTACTGGCAAATGAACGGACTTGTAATGTAATGTAATGTAATTACGCTGAGTACATTGCGCCAGTATAAGAAAACCCATACATTAATCTGCGTACGATACATTTAAATTATTAACACGTAAGATGGCCAGTTATATTCTTTTATCCTTAGTAGTATAAAAGTAGATCACACTCAGTCTACTAGTACAAAACACGTTTCCCATAACTGATTTAAACGCCTTTGATCAACGAGAAACAACATGTCAAAGTTAAAACTCTTATCTTAGTGCGATATTTCTTGCTACTTTGCCTCTGTTGTTAGCCAAAACTGAAAATTAAACACATTGTTCTGGGGAATGTGGGGTGCTTAAAATTTGATGTTCGAATGAGACTGGCTTTGAAGCATTAATAGAAAACGGTATTTGAAAAGAAGTATGGAATATACCCTGCTTTCATCTTATCATAAAAATCAACATCTTTTCAACTAATTTGTAGATTACTGGAAAATAGTAGGGGAATAAAATTTTTTATTCCTTATCGTTGTACAGTCAATCTATTGGACTCTAAATTTCATTTTCATCATGTTTTCACACTACTAGACATGTTAACCCGAAGTTTACATTGTTTTCGGAGTTGATTTTCGCCCCAACTTTCATTCCAGTTGTACAGCTCGGTATGTTTTATGGAGCATAGTTTTCTAGCAAAATCGGAACGAAAAAACCGCACTTTTGACGTTTTTACAAAATCTTCAATTTTGTGCTTAATTTACTCAGTACTGAAAAGTGCTATGGAATTGAAACTTTATATTTAAGATCCTGGTTCTGTTAGGTTACTACATGCCAAGTTTCAAGTTCGTGATAGCATTAGTTCAGGAGAAGCAAGAAGCCAAACTTCGAAATTTTCTCAGGCGCCTGCTTTTTTGGCCGATTTACCTACAAATTTGTAGCTAAATACGGCTCGTAAAATCCTTTTCATTATTATTGTTAAGAGAACGCATAAAGTGGTACGAGATGGCCAAATTTTATTTCCTTATAATAACTATTGCCCGAGACATTACACCTGAAATTCGCCAAAAATTCACACTAGCTCTGCGCGAGTCGTATTCAGCCGAGAAATATTCAGCACAGGGCGGATTGAGTAACGCAGGCCGAAAGTGTCCCGGCGGCGGCTCCGAGAGACAGGCAGGCAGAGCAGGTAGACCGATTATGCTTCAGGCCGCGGTGCCTCAGGGCGCCAAGCAGGTGGCGCGCCTTCAGCAGTCAAAGGTTTAATACTTTCATAAATGTACAAATATAATAAATTATCTTAATAATATCTGGGTTGGGACAGCCGTGATTGCCAAACACAGTTTTACCGACTGTAATGGCGGACAACAATCAGGTAAGATCGTAACTAATATAAGTTTCAATAACTGCAGGACAATTTGTATAGTTTACAACTAACAAATAATGTATCGGAGAATCCTAATAATTCTGGCTGTAAGTAAAGTAAATGAATAGGTCCACTTCTACCATTCAGCACCTCGTGAATCGGTGTTGACTCTGAAGAGAGTAGAAAGAAAGCACATATATCAATTCCCCACTTAAAAACATATTCGCCTACAAGGGTACTATCGATATTAATCACAATCCACTTTGCATCCTTGTTTAATTTTGTTACATGGGCGCCAGAGTCGCGAGACACGGGGCAGGCGCTGCACCTTGTCGTCTGTCCGCCTCACTGCGAATAAACACGTGCGGAGCAGGACGGCTGCAAATAAAGGATTCCAGCCTCTGTGTGTGCTGCATAACCATAAACAGGGGAGTTAGTTCAGGCCTCTGGTGTTCATGTTGCATGTTACTGAACTTTCATGCAATGGTAACAGTCCTCAGGCCTTTATGTCAAAGTGGCACAAATGATTGGACAAACATATGGCCTCACAGTGAGAAATCAATGCTTGAGCATAAATCCAGATGCAGTGGCCTCAACACGTTGCAAGTCTTGGTCGCGGTCAGAACAGTGTTCTAAGTGGTTGGTTCAAATGGCTCTGAGCACTATTGGACTTAACATCTGAGGTCATCAGTCCCCTAGAACTTAGAACTACTTAAACCTAACTAACCCAAGGACATCACACCCATCCATGCCCGATGCAGGATTCGAACCTGCGACCGTAGCGGTCGCGCGGTTCCAGATTAAAGCACCTATAACCGCTCGCACACAGAGGCCGGCTGTTCTAAGTAGTCGTGAGTGCATTAGGCCGTTGCTAAGTGAATTCTAACGTGGGTGCACGTGACGTGTGGTGGGTGCTTCCGTAACCAAATTAGACGACATACATGGCATTTCAAAAGGCACAACATCAAAAGTTGATACCACGTACAGGGAAAACAGTAAAACATCATGCACTAGGCTTCAACGTGGAGGAAAATGTGAATTGACAAACGTTCATTGTAAAGGACTGCGTAAGAGGACGACAGCTGCAAAAGTCAGTGTAGAACTGAAAGTCGCTCTCGTGAACGCTGCCACCAACAAAACAACGTGAAGGAAGTCCCATAAGTAGAGAATTACACAATGAGTTGCAATTGCAAAAGCAATTAGTGAAACACATGCCTGTATAAGAATAACGTCATGCCAAATCATAATATCTGCGCTATGGATCAATAAAAAGGAAGGCATTTATCCGAATGAGTGTCCACCTGCTTAGCTGGGTTGTAACGTGGTTGCCCCATATGCACTGGGTCCAGGGTCGATTCCTGGCCTGTTTGCTGTGTTGTCCACATCATCATTTTATTCCCATCACTGTCTACAAGTCGCCCAATAAGGCGCAAACTGAAATAAGACTTGCACTAGGCGACTGAACACGACTAGGACATCCCAGCCAACAATGCCATGCGATCATTTCGCTTAATTTTTTTTAATCGGATGAGTCTTGTTTGACACAGTTTCCAACATCCGCCACACTTTACATCACAAAAGTGAAACATGGCAGTGGTTCACTCGGGATTTAGGTTGCCATATGGTGGTATTCCATGGACCCCATGGATACTCTGCAACTATTACGTGACCGTTTTGGCTGATCAGGTCCATCTCATTGTTCTCCAATGCTGCAAGACGACGGATAACCTGTTCATGCAGCTCGCACTGCCCAGATCCGGTTTTGTGAACACGAGTACGAATGTTACGCATCACCAGATCTCAATATTATTGGCACTTTCTGGTCTACTTTCGAGTGAAGATTACGTGATCGCTATTCACCTATATCATCTCATATATTGTAGGTAGAACAGTGTTAAACTGTCTTCAAAACCACATGGGACCTCTATGTATGCATACTGGCAAGTGTTTTGAATGCAGCAATAGTTTTCTTACTCCGAATTAGGCGTGGTAATAAGTTGTGTTTTTTTGCGTTTGCATGTTTTTGTACAGCACCTGTGCAGCACTACAAACATAACAATGTGTTAGGACCACTGTTGTTTGTGTTATACTTGTATATACACCTGGCAGACAATGTTAAAAGTCTTCAGACGTTACACGGGTGATGCAGTTATCTGTAGTGAAGCAAAATGCCTGAATAAAGCCGCTCAAATATTCAATCAGTTCTTGATAAGATTGAAAGTGTTGTAAAAATTGGCGACCTGCTCTACATGTTCAGAAGTGTAAAATTACGTACTTCACAAATCAAGAAATCCTTTGATGCCAACATAAAAAGTTCACAACTAGGATCAGTCAATTCATACTAATATCTGGTGTAACAGTTTGTTGGGATATGAAATGGAATAATCACACATACTCTTATGCAGGTAAGGCAGGTGGTAGCCTTCGGTTCATTTATAGTAAACAAGGAGAATGCAGTCATTCTGCAAATGAGATTGCTTACAAAACGCATATCAGATCCATGCTAGAACTTTGCTTTAGTGTGTGTGGGATTCCAAACAAATAGTATCAACACGTGGTAATGAACATATTCAAAGAAGGCAAGCACGATAGTACAGGTTTGTTAAACCCATAGGATATTGTCACAGAGATGCTGAAGATCTTGAACTGGTAGACGCCTCAACATAGATGTAAACTATCGTAAGAATGCTTACGCTTTAAGTCCCAAGAACAAACTTCAAGTAAGCCATTCAAGAATGTACTATAATCAGCACAGAGCGACTTATCATTTGGCATTTCCACCTTTCTTCACCCAACCACTGCATTTTCCCTTGTACACCTCTACCCAAATCAGTTTCGCTACTAACTGTGATACGCACTGTATACAAATCTTGCGCTTTAGCGGCCCTAGCACGCCTCTCATCTTGGTACCCCAAGTGGCCGCTAATGGAATTGTGAACATTCTGTAGAGATACCTAACAGTTGTGTTGCCTCTGGCACCCCTCTTAGCTCGGTGGCCCAAGTAGCTGCCAATGGTACTGTGGAAAACCTTTATAGAAATGTCACAGTTGTGTCGCCTCTGGCGCTACTCACAGGGTGGGGCCTCAAGCGGCCCCTAATGATATTATGGATGTCCTGTTTAGAAGTAGCACAGATCTGTCGCCTCTGGCGCCCTATCAGCTTGGGACACCAAATGGCCACTGGTGATATTGCGGACGTCCTGTAAATAAATGACATGGTAGTGTCGCCTCTGGTGTCCCTCTCAGGTTGATACCATAAGCGGCAGCTTCTGTTTATTTGGCCCTAAACCACCCCTGAATACAACCCGCAACGTGTCGCTCCCACATGGATCGCAAAGACATCTCTGGACTAATTATAGCGCACACAAATACTTTTAAACAGTTATATTTCTTGCGTCCCATATGCGATTAGACCGACGAAGCCCTAATAAGTGATACTATAACATGTCCCGTGCCATACATTTCACAGTGATCTACAGTGTATAGATGTATGTCTAGAGGCAGCTATAGAAACAACAGTCATGCCAAAACGAGGCGAAATGAAACTGGGTTCCTGCTTATAGCTTCTTTGACAACAAAAGAAATAGAAAAATGATTTAAAGAAAATTGTGTGATGGTAAATGAGATAGAAACTCCGTATCTATTAACTATAGAGGTATAAGAACAAATCTTAGAGCGAATATAATCGTAGAAAGAAGGGGGCGTAGCGCTAAAGATAAAGCCGATACAAAATAATTAGGAACATGTTTAGGACACCAGTCCATGTGGAAATACACTGTTATGTCTTAAAAAGGTTAATGGCCTACCTTATCACTGAAGCAGTGCTTCGTACTTATTAAGCAAGTGTGTGTAGCCTCTTACGATAAGGCATGCTGTCCTAGAGAAACAGAAGTTCAGTAAAACTTATCGACAAGCAATAATTTATCAGTAGGGAATCTCGTTGGCATATTTTTAAAAGACAATCATGAGCCTAAACCTCGAAATGAGTTCCATAGTTCAATACACTATCTCATTAAATATACCTGTATGAGCCAATGGAATGCGCAGTTGATCAATAGTTGTCATGAGAGGCAGGCTCACCATTATATTAGACGGTCTGGTGTGTTATGTAGTCTGTTTGGAAGCAATAACAGCAGAATGTAAGTCAGGAAAGCTCGATATCTTCGAATACGGACTATGCATTGGATGTCACCGGGGTAACAAACAAATGAAGCATCAGGGCACTGCGGAGGGTGGTTGTAACGACAACGCATGAAATCAGTGGGAGGTATCACTCGCCAGTCCCAAAGTGCAGCAAGCACAGAGACTGTTCGTAGGCGATGGGTGGATATACGCCATACAGACGTATTGTAACAAGTGTCCGGATACTTTTGATCAGATAATTTATTTACCAACGACTTATGTAAAAGAATTATGTTATATTAACATTAAATTGTATTTTATCCATTGCCTAAAGAAATGAACAACACTTAAACATTAGGCCATTTAAGTTTCTATAGCCTTAAGGAACATACAAATAATTCATAACGACAATATTCTTTAAATGAGAGGCATAGTAAATGTATCATACATGTTTTTCAACAAAGCCTTTCACATAAAAAAATCTTGTTGTTTAGTATTCCGACTGTTTCAGTATAGTCACGTATTGTCAACTAAGCTGCTAAATGCACTACTCAACAGAATTAAAGGACCACTTCTTCGACACCCTGTACCTTTTTTTTTTTATTGCAACGTGCAGGTTCGAAATTTGGCTCAAAGGTGGCTACGACCTTCCACTGTAACGGTTCAAAAGCGTAGCGCCCGGCGACGCTACACTAGGGCACGACTTTGCTTCGAACAGGAAGATGTCGATACATGTAAATAGAGGGTCAGACCTCGGAAGTTTATATGTCGTGTAAGGCGTTAATGATGTCACATTGGCTTCAAATTTTACCAACATTCTGACCAGTGACACCGTTAACGTGCCATCTGATGGGAAGGTAGTCGCACCATCTCTTACCCGCACTATATCGCTTATTTGACGACTCTACCACGGTGGGAATGCCAACTCCCAGCGTTGGAATCGTGAATTCTTCTAATATGTGGTCGAGGAAAAGATCTGAATCACACCACTTCTCAAAGTCTAAACGAAAAGGCCTCCGGAAATGGCACAAAGAGTGTCAATGACAACACCCCTTTCCCTCCGGGTTTAATTAACGCACATTTCGCGGTCGAAACCGACAGCTCTCCGTAGGATGAGCAAGAGGAAGACGTCCTTGGCCATCTTTGACGACGCTATGGTCATTGTGGGATTGTATCGCCACTGAACGTGATCACAGCCCTTTCTAATGGAGCACGACCTCAATTTGTACTGTTTTGTGCAGGCTGGAACCATATGGAAACGTTCAGAATTATTCGACGAAAATTTAGAGTTATCTGAAGCAGCTAAGGGTGCATATACCTTTGGGCCATCCAGTTTCGCACTATCAGGCGACCTTATCAGGAAGGGGTGAGGCATTAATCCACTCTCGAGTACAGTTCCAAAGGGGCCCTCTATGAAGTTCTGAATGGCAATACTGTTGGTGGCAAACGCCCACATTTATTAAGAATTTTAAAAATGTCCTTTACAGAGAAAACCTGAGAAGGTCCTCTAGGTTTTTTGTTTTTTCTTTTAGGGCGCACTACTACTGGTCATTAGCGCCTAGACTAAATTATGAATGCATTGCGAGGCACAATGTTAAAACAGCAACTAAAAAGGACAACACTGTAACAGGCACATTAACAGGCAAGGGATGAAAAGAAAACAGCATAATCAAATGTCCTTAGAGAGGTTTGTCAAGTGGCTAAAACGAAGAATGCGAGCAGCTGCTCCTGTGGCATCCGCTAAAATTTCATCCTGAGTTCATGGCAGACTAAGATCAATGCGCAGTGTATTAATATTCGGACAGGATGTTAAAATGTGGCGTACCGTCAGCAATTGCCCACATGGGCAGAACGGCGCCGGCGCAGCCGTCAGCAGATGGCGGTGGCTGAAAAAAACATAAGCACCTTTTCGAATCATTCATTCGAGGGCTGTCCAGAAAGTAAGTTACGATCGGTCGCGAAATGGAAACGACTATGAAAATCCGATAAAGCTTTGCAAAGATGTGTTGGGCAGTGTCTCTAGTATGACTCTAGGTAGAATTATGTCGCTCTTTTCATTCCTGAGCTCTTAGTGAGCGCGTAAAGATGTTACAGAAAATAGTGCCTCCCGCCAAGTACGAGGGCCTGGTGAGAATTTTCCCCTGAATCTATGCAACCAACATTACATAACTGTCGTGCGGTTTCTTCTTCAAGACAATTCTCAGCCTCATTCTGCAGGGGCAATGAAGATGTTCCTGCATCGTTTCAATTGGAAATGTTTGGTTGCCCACAATACAGCCCGTAATTGTCTCCCACTGAGTTTCATCTCTGCTCAAACGAACCGCTGGCTATGAAGACAACATTTTGGCACAGACAACGAGCTTTAGGCCAGCGTAGAGAATTGGCGGAAAGCACTGGCGGCTGCCTTCTATGATGAGGGTATTGGAAAGTTGGTACAACGCTACGACGAATGTCTGAGTCAGAACGGCGTCTACGTAGAGAAGTAGCTGAAAGGTGTAGTTAACTGTTACAAATGAAACATTTCTGATTTTCACTGTGATTTTCATTTCGCGATCAATCGTAACTTACATTCCGGACAGCCCTCGTACTTTGTCGAATAATTTTAAATGGTCGCCAGTGGTTCCAACCCGTACAAGACAGCAAAAACCACGGTCGCGGAGAATTCCATGTGGGTGCAATGATGTTCAAGGGTATACAGCTGAACAATGTCCTAAGCGAGAGGTTAAAATGCCCGAGGGTATCAGCAACGTCAAAGGTTTTGAAGAAAGTCTTCCTTACGTAAGAACTGTCGTTTTCCACCTCGAAACTTGCGGGAATCTATGTCGTGAGGGAAGAGGTGGCCTCATTGCCACGCTTTATGCCACGCCCTGAGTCCTATTCGAGGCAATTCTGGGCAGCCGGTGTGTCCGAAATCTTTTCCCCGGCCACCCATAAAGAAATAGATGTCTCTGTACTTACCTCCATCGCAGAGGCGTCAAAAGAAGGAGCGAAATGTGGGTAACAGAGTCTGTGACGCCCTTGCCATCACGGTGGCACTGCTGAGAAGTTTGGTGAAATTCGGTGTTGTTGATACCACCAGCCCACCATCAACCCCACATAAACCTTTGAACACGGGCATTTTATTCGCCTCCGTCGACGGCTTTCTATTTCATATTTTTGGCACGTGTCAACATCTTCCTGTTTGAAGCACCCCGAGCCCGAGGGAGACGTTGCAGGCTGCCTCACTTTTGCACCATTACATGGGAAGGTTGTAGGCACCTTTGAGCCAAACATTAAAGTTATACGTTGCAGTGCGACTCAATGAAGTGTTTTAAAGAAGGTCTATAATTCTGTTGCGCAGTAGTGATTATATAAGCGTCCATTTTTAAGTATTTTAGCATGTAATTTCCCAAAAACAGATGTTCTATTACGTTAGGACTTTTCACAAAGAAAGATCGCTTCATTTAAAGGTTTAAAAATCCGAAACACAAAAGTTGAAACTAAAGTCCAGTCTACTTTTTGTTAAATTATTACCTCTCATGGCTCAATGTAATGCTGAGGTGATAAAGAAATTTTATAATATCCGTGACGCTTTTAAAAATGTTTCCAGGAAATACCGATTTAAATTGTGGCTACCAAACAGAAACTCTCATCCTCTTTCATTCCGCTTCGTAATGTACACAGGAGAGGGAGGGTAGAAGGGAGAGAGCGAGTACTGAGGGACGAGGGGGGGGCATGGGGAGAAGTGTGTGTCTGTTGCCATTGTGTGTCTGTTGCCAATGTTCTTCACACGACAGTTCGGAAGGAGGAGGACAAGAGCACCTATTTCTAGGTACTCACTCAACTGTATACTTTAAAGATTTTCGTGATCACGAGGGCAGTGTTTGCAGTAACTATGGGATTCAGATTTACCATCATACCTCTTTAATGACCCACTGTGCTTAGTCCTCTTAGTGAGAACGTCGAACTTTTCATTTCAGCTGATTCCGTGGGATGAAACTGCCGAATATGATGTGCCTTCTTCTTGTTGCATGCGCTGTTAATGTCATCTGAACAACGTAACTCATGAGCATAGGGTGGCACGCTTGTACTCATCCACATAGAAGTCCAGGATACAAACACAATGTCCCAGCGATCTCTCGATGGGATGAAGCAGATTTGTGCATTAGCTCGGTGTCTTACTGAACAGTTGGTTAATGTGGCGCCAGCGTGTACAAGAGGCGCAGGGGAAGGTACAGGCCCTGTACATGACCAAGAGCGACTGCTACGGTCGCAGGTTCGAATCCTGCTTCGGGCATGGATGTGTGTGTTGTCCTTAGGTTAGTTAGGTTTAAATAGTTCTAAGTTCTAGGGGACTGATGACCACTGATGTTAAGTCCCATAGTGCTCAGAGCCATTTGAACATGACCAAGATGTAAAAATAATAGGCTCTTGTTTACATGTAATATATACTTCTGGGCAAGATATATCTTTGTGTACATTTTAAGGTAAACGTACTTGTTTAGTGTGAGACTTGTTTTTCGTTCTCTAATAAAAATTGTGAGCCTCAAACTGGTATTTTACCCATGTCTCCCTGTAGAAATGCAGTTTTCATATTTGAATTTAAATCATTTTTCGTACGGGCTTTATGTATTTAGAAGTAATCATTTTTCGTGCGGCCTTTTCATTTTTCGTGCGGGCTTTATGAATTTAGAAGTTGGAGAGGGATTTTTGCGTCCCTGGAGAAAATTATCGGCCTCAAACCAGTACATCTTCCATACGTCTACCGCTAAAGGAGTTAGAACTAACTCAGATAACTTATTTCAGTTTCATTTTATTCCAGTTTCACTAATCTTCATGTACAGCTCAGATTGATCCTCTGCCGTCCCCACGTGTCTTGAGTCTTGTAATGGCCTAAGCTGTCGGACATCGTGGTGTACTTCCATGTTGTTTGCAGACAGCTCCGACGCCAACTCCTCAGATTTTGCGCTTCAAGTGACTTAGTCACAACGGCGACGGCGGCGGTGAAGGTGGCGGCGTCCTCTTACTCAAGTCCATGGCTCTGAAAAAAGAATGAGTACATGTTCAACAGCTTCTAGCGAGATGTGGAAGCTCTTACGAGCTCAGACACGACAATGTTCAACAGCTTCTAGCGAGATGTGGAAGCTCTTACGAGCTCAGACACGACAGCATTCCTTCGTATCGTTTGCAGACAGCTTCAAGGCTGCCACCACTTGCGTTTCCGGAGACCTCTACACGATGGATCCGGCTTCCTCGTACTTAAACAGATTGACTTCTCTGAAACAAAAAGAGTATATGAACAAAAGTATTCGGTTAGTCATGGGAGCTAGTACGCGTTCAGACACCACAACACACCTTCATGTAGTTCGCAAACAGCATGGACACCACGACCAACCCAGAATTTTCAATTCCAGCGACTTGTATACAGTGGCGGCAACATCTTCATATTCAGACCCAAGGGTCTTGGAAAAAAAAAAAAAAAAGACCGTACATGAGCAAATACTCTGGAAAATGGAACATATGACCAAGGTCTACTGCGAGCTAGGGAGACACAACGTGCTGACAGTTCGGCATACCTCTGTGTAGCTTGCAGACGGCATCGACATCGCCAGAGCAAAGCTTTTGCGCTGAACGACGTCTTACACGCATCGTCGTCGTTGTACTCAAATTAATCCAAGGCTCTGAAAAAAAAAGAATACATGAACAAAAGTTATCTGTGACTCCTGGAAAGTCGTACATGCTCAGACATCACAGCATACCTTCGCATAATTCGCAAACATCATCGACGCCGCCACGTACTCAGCTTATGAGCCACCAATGAATGACTAGTAGACGGCGCCGCCGCCGCTCAAATACGTTCGCTTCTGTAGCATGCTCTCTACCACAGCGACATGTCTCTCAGACTATGCCTGAATTTCTCAGCGTCTTCCCTTATATAGACGAATGACAATGCTAAGCTTGGTTTCCGTGGAAATGTGCTCTGACGTCACTTCTTCGCCCATTGTCCAAAAGAGTTCAACATGGATGTTACGATACTACACAACTACGCGTGAAAAATGAGTCGGGGGAAATGTACATTGGCTTACCCACTGATTCTATGTTCGATATCTAGTCTGAGAACCTGGTGATTTGAATTCCCAGATTGCTTTTACGTAACTTGCAGACTCTGTACTGTTCACCGAGTTTTTATTTCCTTACGCTATCTGCAAGAGTACCGTAGTGTTGCCGGCCGCGGTTGCCGTGCGGTTCTAAGCGCTTCAGTCCGGAACCGCGCTGCTGCTACGGTCGCAGATTCGAATCCTGCCTCTGGCATGGCTGTGTGTGATGTCCTTAGGTTAGTTAGGTTTAATTGGTTCTAAGTCTAGGGGACTGATGATCTCAGATGTTAAGTCCCATAGTGCTTGGAGCCATTTGACCCATTTTTTGAACCATAGTGTTCCTCGCTTTTATTGGTACAAGCACCGTACACAATATTAGGTACTATTAGTATTAATGAGAGACGCGGAATAGTTCTTAAGACACCAGACCGGTATTCGGTTGATACTATGTTCAATTCTCCGGACATTCGTCGGATTATTATTATTTCGTGGTTTCTTTTCAATTCCTAACCAGCCGAACGCCTCTCAACCCCTTTACGTCTTTGAATTCGTGTCTTGTAACTTCTATGGCAAAGGGAGATTGAATTCCTAGCTTTCTCTTTCTTAATTTTGCCTATACTTTAGGAAGCGAGACCTTTGCTAGAGAAACCATCATCATTCTGCCAAAAGCCTTGACTTAGAGGGCGGAGGAGATGAAAGAGTTTAAGGTAACCTTCTTGTCTTTGGAGTAGGAAACTCTCTCTAAAAAGATGAATAATTAGCAGTAATCAAAGACATGACAGTGAAGAAGGCAATGCAGATCATGGCATTAATGGTGGATAATGTGTATTGTAACAGCACTCCGTCGGTATGACGTCGCCGACTTCTCTGACACACGATCTAGATGTTGTTAGCATACTGTGTAATCCCGACTTCTCGTTATATCTAGACGTAAGTTGAGCAGGCATGAACATCTTCACCTGACCGGCAACTAAATTTTGGGTTTTAGTAATGATGGTTAGTGTTAAATTTTTCCTCACTCCATCACCATTTATTTGTTGCTGCGTTACCGAACACAAGATAGTTAACAACGTCTACTGATGTTAGTTATTATTTACTTATACACACATTATTGTAGAAAGCACATTAGGTTTTTTATTAACAACGTCTGATAATAATTAAATGATCATGAATGACAGCTTCTTGTACGAGAGCTGTTCAATAAAAATGATAATTTTTTTTTGACAACATACCTTTCCACGAATATCAAAGCATGAGATGACCGCATCTTCCCCAGCAGAAGCAACCAATTTTATTGGAGGTTGGTGATGGAGATTTCGACACCGAGCATTGCTGTTTGCTCTCAGGATGAAAATGATGTAGCCAAGTTTCATCAGCAGTGATTATATTTGGAAGAAACTCCGGATATTCTTCTAACGTCAATTTTAATTGCATGTAGACTAGCACGCCAATGTCCTTTTGTTTGGGAATCAACAGTCTTGGAACCCATCGCGCACAAACACGTGTCATTTGTAATTTTTCTGTCACCAACGCGTGTGTGGCATCCAATAAAATATTCAGTATTTCAGAAAGTGATCTTAAGGCAATTCGTCAATCCTTTCTCAAAATGACAGCAGCGGTGTTGATGTTTTCTTTCGCAAGAGCAGTAACCGGAGCACCAAGTCCCCTTTCCTTTGAAACATTTTAAACCACCTTTGATCTATGCTCTAGAGAAGAATAGACTCTCCACTGGGCTCCTGCAACATCGTATAGGCCTCAGCTGAGGATTTCTTCCGACGAAAGCAGATTTTCAAACACGCATATTGCGCCTCGCGTTTTACCTTCATTGCAGCGGTAGACGATACTGAACATGTCTGACCTTGCCTGCCTCTCAAGGTGAGAACCAGGAGCCCCAACAATGAAACTACTATGGCGTGTTTATTGCACATTAAGCTAGCAGAATATCATGAGATTATATTTTAGCGCTAGAAATTATGACCGTATAAAATTATGATTATTATTTATTGAACGATCCTCGTATGCCGGCCGCGGTGGTCTAGCGGTTCTAGGCGCTCAGTCCGGAGCCGCGCGACTGTTACGGTCGCAGGTTCGAATCCTGCCTCGGGCATGGAAATGTGTGATGTTCTTAGGTTCGTTAGGTTTAAGTAGCTCTACGTTCTAGGGGACTGATGACCATAGGTATTAAGTCCCATAGTGCTCAGAGCCATTTGAACCATTTTTGGTCCTCGTATATAGGGAATTACTCACAGCAATTACGGAAACTAAAATGTCCGTGATTTTTATAGTTCGTCACTCAAAGGTATTATAACAAGGACTATTGTCCGTTACTATTCTATGCTACCCTCATTCAAACTTCATACCCTTTTACTTTTTTTAAGATAATTGTCCCATTCTGTTCTTATGTTCAGTTTTACATCCCTTCGTGTAGACCACAGATTCAGTTATCGGTTCTTGGGGAAGTAATATATTTCAATACTGAACGTTACTTCTCTCGCGCAAACAATTACTCAGGTATTCCCAGTCCGTGACATTACGGAAAAAGTCTGTCCCGTATAAATTAACTACAGTCAATTTTCTTGCAGTTTAACTAAAGTGCCATGATCCCTTCCGTAGCGTATCACACAGAAATGCCAGCTATATCGCACGAAGGTGTTATGTAGACTTATTCAGATCGTAGAAAAACAATGCAAGAGAACTAAGAAGAAGCGTGCATGGTTTATATAGTAGAATTTAGAAACAAAAGTAGCTGCGTTGAGCCATCTTTGATTGTCCTGAAGCGCTACTTTGCTTACGGGCGTTATTCTGATGCGATATTATATATCGATACTTTAATGAAAGCTTTTTCAGAGCAATTAATTGTGTCCGATATTATCGATCGCCTCTATCCTCTGTAAAAATTAGGATGATAATATTGGTCTCAATTAAAAGAGCACTTACAGTATCTAGATGGGAAGTTCCCTGTTGCTGCTAGCCAGTCACATAAAAACCAATCAGAAATCTGACGATGCCTCACCTGAAATACGATAACTTGCTTCATTTACATAGCAGGCAAGGTATGAGATTGCTAAATGGAGGACCCTGGTTCGACGCTAGTTATTGGAAAATTGTTTGTGCCGGTTGGAAGATAGCTGCGGAGCTACGTAACGACCCTGCAGTGCTCAAATCCAGAAACTGTTTAAGCTGCGGTCGGTGCCTATTATAGCGTCCTACTGGACGATACAGCTTTAAACTTCACTTTATGAAAATGTCAGTTCCTGCGTCGCTTTGTTGGACTGTGTACTTACGATGGCGTGTAACTTTAACGAAGGAACTGTTTTAAGGCTTTTCTAACACATTTAACAAGAAGCTATCCGAAGTACACTGTGTGCCAGGCACATAGAACATATGGTGAATTTCAATGTAACTTTGTACGCGTGCACACCTTCCGGAGATATGTAAATGATTAGAGCTGGCTCTCTCTGCGAGAGAATTTTTTTTTTTTCCCTGGTCATCAGTCGTCTGACCGGTTTGATGTGATGCGCTAGGAATTTCTTTCCTGTGATAACCTCTTCATCTCAGATTAGCACTTGCAACCTATGTCCTCATTTATTTGCTGGATGTATACCATTTTCTGACTTGTTCTACAGTTTTTGCCCTCTACAGTTCCCTCTAGTACCATGGAAGTCATTCCCTCATGCCTTAACGGATGTCCTATCGTCCTGTCCCTTCTCCTTATATGTGTTTTCCACATATTCTTTCCTCTCCAATTCTGAGTAGAACCTCCTCATTCCTTACCTTATCAGTCTACCTAATTTTCAATATTCGTCTGTAGTACCCCATCTTAAATGCTTTGATTCTGTTCCGTTTTCCCACAATCCATGTTTCACTACTATACAATACCGAATGACAGATGCACATTCTTAGAAATTTCTTGCTCAAATTATGGAAGATATTTCATTAGTAGACTTCTCTTAGGCAGGAATGCCGTTCTTGCCATAGCTAATCTGCTTTTGATATCATCCTTGCTCCGTCCGTCTTTGGTTATTTTACTGCTCAGGTAGCAGAATAAATTAACTTCGTCTACTTTGTGACCATCAATCCTGATGTTAAGTTTCTCCCTATACTCATTTCTACTACTTCTCATTACCTTCGTCTTTCATCGTTTTACTCTCAATCCATAAAGTGTACCCATTAGACTTTTCATTCGATTCAGTAGATCATGTAATTCTTCTTCATTTTCACTCAAGATAGCAATGTCATTAGCGAATCGTATCATTGATATCATTTCTCCTTGAATTTGTAATTCTTCGATGTACAGATTGAATAGTAGGGGTGAAAGATTACATGTTTTACTTACACCTTCCTTAATCCGAGCACTTCGTTCTTGGTCGTCGACTCTCAATAATCCCACTAACCTGTTGTACGTATTGTATATGACCCGTCTCTTCCTATAGGTTTTCCCAACTTTTTTCAGAATTTCGAACATGTTGCACTATTTTACATTATCAAACGCCTTTTACACGTTGACAAATTATGTGATCGTGTCTTGATTTTTCTTTAGTCTTGCTTCCACTATTAACCGCCACGTCAGAATTGCCTCTCTCGTGCCTTTACTTTTCCTAAAGCCAAACTGATCGTCATCTAGCGCACCTCCAATTTTTTTCCATTCTTCTGTATATTATTCTTGTAAGCAACTTGGATGCATCAGCTGTTAAGCTGATTGTGCGATAATTATCGCAGTTGTCTGCTCTTGCCACGTTCGTAATTGTGTGGATGATACTTTTCCGAAAGTCAGATGGTATGTCGCCAAACTGATACATTCTACACACAATGTGAATAAACGTTTTGTTGCTACTTCCCGAATGATTATACAAATTTGGATGGAATGTTATCCATACCCTCTTCCTTATTTGACCTTCAGTCTTCCAAAGCTCTTTTAAATTCTGATTCTAATACTGGATCCCCTATCTCTTCTAAATCGACTCCTGTTTCTTCTTCTATCACATCAGACAAATCTTCCCTCTCAAAGAGGGTTTCAGTGTATCCTTTCCACCTACCCGCTACCTCCTCAGCATTTAACAGTGGAATTCCCGTTCAATCTTAATGTTACCCCCTTGCTTTTAATGTCACCGAAGGTCCTGTATGCTGAGTCAGTCCTTCCAACAACATTTCTTTTTAGATGTCGTCACATTTTTCCATTTCGTCTTAGTCTCCCAGCACTTCCTATTTTTTTTACTCCTCAGCGACTTGGTTTTCTGTATTCCAGAGTTTCCCGGAACATTTTTGTACTTCCTCCATTTATCAATCAACTCAAGTATTAATTCTTTTAGCCATGATTTCTTCGCAGTTACCTTTCTTGTACCTATGTTTTCCTTCCCAACTTCCGTGATGACTCTTTTTAGAGATGTCCATTCCTCTTCAACTATACTGCCTACTCATATTTTCCTTATTACTGTATCTATAGCCTTAGAGAAATTAAAGATTATCTCGTCATTTCTTAGTACTTCCGTATCCCACTTCTTTGAGTATTGATTCTCCTGAGTGATGTTTTAAACTTCAGCCTACTCTTCATCACTGCTACATTGTGAACTAACTGCTCCTTTGTACGCCTTACAAACCAGTATCTAATTTCGGAATATGTGTCTGAAAATAATGTAATCTAAAAGAAATCTTCCTATATCACCTGACCTTTTCCAAGTACACCTCCTCCTCTTGTGATTCTTGATCAGCGTATTCGCTGCTACAACCTGAAACTTGTTACAGAACTCAATTAGTATTTCTCTTCTCTCATTCCTTGTTCCAATCCCATATCCTCCTGTAACCTTTTCCTCAACACCTTCCCCTACAACTGCACACCAGTCCCCAATGACATTAGATTTTCATCCCCCTTTACATACTGTACTAGCCTTTCAGTATCCTCATACACTTTCTATATCTCTTCATCTTCAGCTTGCGACGTCGGCATCTATACCTGAACTATCGTTGTAGATGTTCGTTCGCTGTAAATTCTGATAAGATCAACCCTGCCACTGAACTGTTCACAGAAACAAACTCTCTGGCCTCTCCTCTTATTCATAACGAATTTTGCTCCTGTAATACAGTTTTCTGCTATTGTTGATATTTGGACTATACTCATCTGACCAGAAATGGTTGTCTTCTTTCCACTTCACTGACCACAAGTATATCTACATTGAGCCTTTGCAATTCGCTTTACGGATTTTGTAGTTTCCTTACCACTTTCAAGCTTCTGACATTTCACGCCCTGACTCGTAGAACGTTGTTCTTCCGTTGATTATTCAATCTTTTTCATATGATAACCTTCCCCTTAGCATTTCCCTCCCAGAGGTTCGAATGGGGGACTATTCTAGAATCTTTTCCCAATGCAGAGATCATCGTGACACTTCTTCCGCCTTTAGGGACAGATTCCGACCCCTAGGACAATAGAATACCCTGTAACTCTGTCCGCTCTCCCGCCTTCTGTGACAAGGCCGTTAAACGAATGAGGAAGACTTCTTATGCCGCAAGTCTTTGGCCACCAATGCTGATTATTAATCGAAATTTAAGCAATAGTGGGATCGAACCCGAGACCGAAGACTTTTTGATTATGAACCAAAGGCGCTACTCCTGTGACAGGTACATTGGTATTATTCGTGTTTAGTGATTTGACCAGGCTAGTTAGGGTACATGTGTGATATGAACAGCGTCAGATACTGGACGATTGCTATGAAGGACTGAAGATGCCATGTTCTCGTGTGAAACAGTGTTATCAGCAAGAGTTTGCAAGTGGCCAAATTGTGGGACTCCATTCACATTGCTGATCGAATTGTGCAACATATTGACGTGCAGAGCATTTGTACGTGACAGTGGCCCATTGTTCGACTGCATGTGAAAGTGAGAGCGAGCACACTCTTCACCAAGGTTCCGGTCGACGACGTATAACCACTACAAGGGAAGAGTACTTTTTGCTATTATTACTCATTTACTTTCCTGCTCCACTCGCTAACAAAGAGTGAAAATGTGTTTCTATATGTCTACATACGAGCTCTAATTTCTCTTATCTCCTCTTCGCAGTCCATATGCGAATCGTATTTTGACGGCAATAGAATCGCTATGCAGTAAGCTGCAGAAGTCTCTTCTCTAAATTTCATCAATAGTATTTCGTGAATGAGAGTTGCTTCCCCTCCAGGGATTCCAATTAGATCCACGAATCGTCCATCGTAATATTCGGGTGTTGATAGAGCCTACCATTGACAAATCTGACAGTACGGCTCTGAATTGCTTCGATGTCTTCCTGTAGTCCGATATGGTGGGACCAGTGACAATCGAGCAGTAGTCAAGTATAGGTCTGGTAAGTAATTTATACACAACCCCCGTTATACATGGGGTATACTTGGCTGAAGATTTCCAGTTAACCGAATTCGGTCATCCATCTTCCTTGTTACCATAGTCATTTGCACGTTCCATTTCATATCGCATTGCGAAGTTATGCCTACATAGTTTATCGACGTGAGTGTGTCGAACCCCACGCAACTAATACAATATTCGAATATTACAGGATTGTTTTTCCTACTCATCTGCAGAAATTTCATTTACACGTTTAGGATAAGCTGCCGTTGATCACACCAAACAGAAATTCTGTTTAAGTCAGCCAGTATCCTTCTAGAGTTATTCAACGACGATACTTTTGAATACAGTACAGTACCATCAGCGAACAGTCGTAGTCTGCTGATCGCGCTATAAGATAGATACTGTGGAGCGGTTCTGCCACATTTCCATTGGACAGTTAGGCGATGCCGTTGACTCTGATGAACACTCGCCGTCCAGGACAACGAACTGGGTTTTGTTACTTAAGTTCCCGCCCCCACATATATAACAACCTACTCCATATGCTCAGTAGACTTTCGTTAACAGTCTGCAGCGTAGCACCGTGAAGAAAGCGTTTAAGAGATGTAGGAATATGGAATCTGCCTGTTGCCCTTTATCCACTGCTCGTAGCATATCGTGCAAGAAAAGGACAAACTGACCTTCGCACGAGCGATGCTTTCTAAATCTGCACTTATTTTTGACACAAATAGTTGTATCTCAGAAAAAAATTCCATTCCAAGTTACTCTGAGGGGCCAAAGAAACTGGTAAGCCTGCCTAATATCATGTAGGGCCCCGCGAGCACGCAGGAGTAACACAGCACGACGTGGCATGGTCTCGACTAATATCTGGGGTAGTGCTGGAGGGAACTGACACCATGTATCTCAAAGGGCTGTCCATACATCCCTACGAGTATGAGTGAGTTGAGACCTCTTCTGAAGTACACGATGCAAGTCATCCCTGATTTGCTCAATAATGTTCATGTCTGGGGAGTTTGGTGGCCAGTGGAAATGTTTGAACTCAGAATAGTGATCCTGGAGGCTCTCTGTAGCAATTCTGGACGCGTCGGGTGGGGATTGCTAAATAAGAGGATACAACCCGTCGGCTTAGCCCAGTGACGTCAGAAGTTACCAGAGATGATGTATTACACAGATTCAACAGCAAAGATGAATGTTGAGAAAGAAAGGAATGAAGCACAGAGAACAGATGGTAGACATATCACGTACAGTCATGTTTCGAACATAGTGTTCAGTGTATCTAAAACTGACCTATATAGCTCAACTAACAAAGGGCATACCAATGGAAAAAAGGAAAAAAAATTGAGGTAGAAGTAACGTTAGCATGGAATATCTTAGTTGAAATAAGAATTGATCTGTAGGGTTTAACTGCAATACGGGAAACAGTTTTAAAGTACATCGACTTCGTTAGCACTAGTAACCTATTCTTCAGTTGACCTATACAGGTGAAATGAAGCAAGGGATACAAATTTTACTGTTGTTGCTTTTTTTTGCCTCCGCTACTTCTAGCATCTTGATCTTCACTTGATATTAGTAATAGCGAAGGCGAAAAGACCGACGTTTGTAAAATTTCTGTCCCATACATCAGGATGGCAGCGATCAAACACAGGGAGCGAAAGGCCATTTACAAAAACCTGATGGCAGTTATAAGAGTCGACGGGCACGAAAGAGAAGCTGTGGTTGAGAAGGGAGTGAGACAGGGTTGTAGCCTGTCTCCTATGTTATTCAATCTACATACTGAGCAAGCATTAAAGGAAACCAAAGAAATTTCGGAGTAGGAATTAAAATCTAAGGAGAAGAAACAAAACATTTAACGTTTGCTTAAGACGTTGTAATTCTGTCAGAGAGAGCAGAGGACGTGGAAGAGCACTTGAAAGGAGTGGACAAGGTCTTCAAAGGAGGATATAAGATGAACATCATGAAAATCAACGTAGCCCTTATTAAATGAGGTGATGCTAAGGGAAACAGATTAGAAAATGAGACACTTAAGGTAGTAGATAAGTTTTCTTGTTTAAGGAGCAAAATAACTGATAATTGTTGAAGTAGGAAAGATATAAAAAGTAGATTGGCCATGGCAAGGAAAGCGTCTCTGAAGAAGAGAAATTTGTTAACACCATATATAGATTTGTCGGGAAGTCCTTTCTGAAAGAATTTGAATAGAGAGTAGCCATGTGTGGATTTGAAACATGGGCGATAAATACTTTACACAGAAAGAGAATTGAAGCTTTCGAAATGCGTTGCTACAGAAAAACGCTGAAGATTAATTGGGTTAATCACGTAACTAATGAGGAGGTACTGAGGAGAACTGGGGAGAAGAGGAATTTGTGGAGCGACTTGACTAGAAGAAGGGATCGGTTGGCAGGACACGTTGTGAGGTATCAAGGGATCATCAACGTAGATATAGGTCAACTTAAGAATGGGATAGAAATTTTTTTCGCCTTCGCTAGTAATAGTATCCCCTGAAAATTATCATAGTACTCCTGGCGACGGCGAAAGTACCTAGAACTGTAAAATTTGTATACTGTACTTCTGTTTGCCTTTATAGGTCAAGGGAAGGATGCTATCGAAGGCTCTCCTTCTATACAACCGAGTGCCCAAATAAGTTTGGTTTCATTCTTTAAAAGTCGTCCTCTCTGGTTTTTCCCTCTTGCTATGTGAGAAATGTCCACTTCAACAACTTTATTTGGTCCACCGATCGATAAACTGTCATTCAATACTATTACGTAACACACTTCTCTGTAAAATCTGAAATAGTCGCAAACGGTACGAGTAGGTCAGTCAGTTTACGATGCTGCTGCTTGCAGGGTGTAGTCCCTAATACAGCAAGATACTTTTCGTATTTCGGTCTTTTCACCTACAACATTACACAAATCGACTGAAAAATTTCGTAGTAAGAATAGTGCGGAGGCGAAAAAAAGGGATAAAAGTGAAATACGTATTCCGTGCTGCAGTTGACGAACCCTGCTTCCTGCCTTCCAAGTCATAGGAATAGATAAAGTGTCCCCCCCCTGGATCAAAGACCTTGCCGTTGGTGGGGAGGCTTGCATGCCTCAGCGATACGGATTGCCGTCCCCCAGCTGCAACCACAACGGAGGGTATCTGTGGAGAGGCCAGATAAATATGTGGTTCCTGCAAAGGGCAGCAGCCCTTCAGTAGTTGCAGGGGCAGCAGTCTGGATGATTGACTGATCTGGCTTTGTAACACTAACCAACGGCTGAAAGCAAGGGGAAACTACAGCTGTAATTTTTACCGAGGTCATGCACCTTTACTGTATGGTTAAATGATGATGGCGTCCTCTTGTGTAAAATATTCCAGAGGTCAAATAATCCCCATTCAGATTTATGTGTTGGGAGTACTCAAGACGACGTCGTTATCAGGAGAAAGAAACCGCGTTCTAGGGATAGGACCGTTTAATGTCAGATCCCTTAATCGAGCAGGTAGGTTAGAAAATTTAAAAAGGGAAATGGATAGATTAAAGTTAGAAATTGTGGGAATTAGCGAAGTTCGGTGGCAGGAGGAACAAGACTTTTGGTCAGGTGAATACAGGGTTATAAATGCAAAATCAAACAGGGCTAACGCAGGAGTAGGTTTAATAGTGAATAAAAAAATAGGAGTGCGGGTAAGCTACTACAAACAGCATAGTGAACGCCTTACGGAGACCAAGATAGACACGAAGCTCACGCCTACTACAGTAGTACAAGTTTATATGACAACTAGCTCTACCGATGACGAAGAAATTGAAGAAATGTATGATGAGACAAAAGAAATTATTCACAGAGTAAAGGAAGACGGAAATTTAATAGTCATGGGTGAATGGAATTCGATAGTAGGAAAAGGAAGTGAAGGAAACGTGGAAGGTGAATAGGGACTGGGGGTAAAAAATGAAAGAGGATGCCGCCTGGTTGAATTTTCCACAGAGCATAACTTAATCATAGCTAACAACTGGTTCAAGAATCATAAAAGAAGGTTGTATACTTGGAAGAAGGCTGTAGATACTGACAGGTTTCATTAGATTACATAAAGGTAAGTCAGAGATTTAGGAACCAGGTTTTAAATTGTAAGACATTTCCAGGGGCAGATGTGGACTCTGACCACAATTTATTGGTTATGAACTGTAGATTAAAATTGAAGGAACGGAAAAAAGGTGGCTGTATAAATTGACTAAACCAGAGGATGTACAGAGTTCTAGGGAGAGCGTAAGGGAAGAATTGACAAGAATGGGGGAAAGAAATACAATATAAGAAGAATGGGTAGCTTTGAGGGATGAAGTAGTGAAGGCGCAGAGGATCAAGTAAGTAAAAACACGAGGGCTAGTAGAAATCCTTCGGTAAGAGAAGAAATATTGAATATAACTGATGAAAGGAGAAAACATAAAAATGCGTTAAATGAAGCAATCAAAAAGGAATAAAAGCGTCTCAAAAATGAGATCGACAGGAAGTGCAAAATGGCTAAGCAGGGATGGCTAGAGGACAAATGTAAAGATGTAGAGGTTTATCTCACTAGGGGTAAGATAGATACTGCCTACAGGAAAATTAAAGAGACCTTAGGAGAAAAAAGAGAACCACTTGTATCAATATTAAGAGCTCTGATGGAAACCCAGTTCTAAGCAAATAAGGGAAAGCAGAAAGGTGGCAAGAGTATATGGAGAGTCTATACAAGGGCGATGTACTAGAGGGTAATATTATAGAAATGGAAGAGGATGTAGATGAAGATGAAATGGGAGATATGATACTGCGTGAAGAGTTTGACAGAGCACTGAAAGACATAAGTCGAAACGAGGCCCCGAGAATAGACAACATTCCATTAGAACTACTGACAGCCTTAGGAGAGCCAGTCCTGACAAAACTCTACCGTCTGGTGAGCAAAATGTATGAGACCGGTGAAATACCCTCAGACTTCAAGAAGAATATAATAATTACAATCCCAAAGAAAGCAGGTGCTGAGAGATTTGAAAATTACCGAACTATCAGTTTCATAAGTCACGGCTGCAAAATACTAACGCGAATTCCATTGGAACCATTGGAAAAACTGGCAGAAGGCGACCTCGGAGAAGATCAGTTTGGATTCCGTAGAAATGGAACACGTTAGACAATACTGACGCTACGACTTATCTTAGAAGCTAGATTAAGAAGAGGCAAACCTACGTTTCTAGCATTTGCAGACTCGGAGAAAGCTTTTGTCAATATTGACTGGAATACTCTCATTCAAATTCTGAAGATGGCATGGGTAAATACAGGGAGCGAAAGGCTATTTACAATTTGTACAGAAACCAGACGATAGTTATAACAGTCGAGGGACATGAAACGGAAGCAGTGGTTGGGAAGGGAGTGAGACAGGGTTGTTGCATTTCCCCGAAGTTATTCAATCTGTATGTTGAGCAAGCAGTAAAGGAAACAAAAGGAAAATTCGGAGTAGGAATTAAAATCCACGGAGAAGAAATAAAAACTTTAAGGTTCGCCGATGACATTGTATTTCTGTCAGAGACAGCAAAGGACTTTGAACAGCAGTTGAACGGAATGGACAGTGTCTTGAAAGGAGGATATAAGATGAACATCAACAAAAGCAATACGAGGATAATGGAATGTAGTCGGGTTAGCTCGGGTGATGCTGCAGGAATTACATTAGGAAATGAGACACTTAAATTAGTATAGAAATTTTGGTATTTGGGGAGCAAAATAACTGATGATAGTCGAAGTAGACAGGATATAAAATGTAGACTGGCAATGGCAAGGAATGCGTTTCTGAAGAAGAGAAATTTGTTAACATCGTGTATAGATTTAAGTGTCAGGAAGTCGTTTCTGAAAGTATATGTGTGGAGTGTAGCCATGTATGGAAGTGAAACATGGACGATAAAAAGTTTGGACAGGAAGGGAATTGAAGCTTTCGAAATGTTGTGCTACAGAAGAATGCTGAAGATTATATAGATAGATCACATAACTAATGAGGAGGTATTGAATAGAAATTAGGAGTAGAGGAGTTTGTGGCACAACTTGACTAGAAGAAGGGATCGATTCGTAGGACATGTTCTGAGGCATCAAGGGATCGCCAGTTTAGTATTGGAGGGCAGCGTGGAGGGTAAAAATCGTCGAGGGAGACCAAGAGATGAATACACTAAATACATTCAGAAGGATGTAGGTGGCAGTACGTACTGGGAGATGAAGCAGCCTGCACAGGATAGAGTTGCATGGAGAGCTGCGTGAAACCAGTCTCAAAACTGAAGACCAGAACAACAACAGATGAGTCCATAACTATAAAAGAAAATCAAAATGGAAAAATTGTCCAGGATGTAAAATCAATCTTCTGAAATATCTTAAAGTCTCTAAGAATGAAAATTAGTACCGAATGAAGTGGGACAAACAAATGATTTAAATTAACACAGATGATGGAAATCGTAAACATGGCCTAGCCCGGTCTTTTAAAAACACTCGTTTATTTAATCTTGTAATGATGACGCATCGACACAGAAGATAATTGATTTATTATCTACGGCTCGAAAATGAAGGTGTAACATCTCTGAGTAAACTACGACGTCGTTGGTCAAAAACGACGGGTTGTATCCCACTATTCACTTGACCCGTTGGGTGTCACACTGTTTTGTCACAAGTCCGACTGAATGCACAATGACCATGAATAGATGACCATGAATGGATGATGAGACAGGATGCTTACATATGTATCACCTGTCAGAGTCATATTTAGACGAATCATCGGTCCCGTATCACGTCCCACACCAGCTTGAACAGTCGTCTGCTGAGACGCAGGTCCCATCGATTCATGACGTTGTCTCCATACCCTTACACCTCCATCGATACAATTTGAAACTAGACATGTCCGACCTGTCAACATGTTTCCAGTCACCAACAGTCCAATGTCGGTGTTGACGGCCCCAGCCGTGGTGTAAAACTTGCGGGATCTTTTTCCGGCCCCACCGATGTCGGAGATTTGAAGATTTACCAGCATCCTGATATTCATAGAACACTCGTGAAATGGTCGTAGGGGAGAGTCCCCACTTCACCGATACTTCGTGGATGCTGTGTCGCCGGCCCAGTGGCGGAGCGGTTCTAGCCGCTTCAGTCCGGAACCGCGCGACTGTCACGGTCGCAAGTTCGAATCCGACCTCGGGCATAGGTGTCTGTGATGTCCTTAGGTTAGATAGGTTTAAGTAGTTCTAAGTTCTAGGTGACTGATGACCTTAGATGTTAAGTCCCATACTGCTCAGAGCCATTTGAAGCTGTGTCCCATCTCTCGTGCGCCCACTGCAACACGTTGAAACTCACTTAAATCTTGATAACTTGTCATTGTAGCAGCAGTAACCAATATAATAAATGCGCCAGGCACTTGTTGCCTTATATAATCTTTGCCGACCGTCGCACCGTATTCTGCCTGTTTATATACCTCTGTACTTGAATACGCATACCTATATCAGTTTATTTGGTGTTTCAGTGATGAATATGCTCACGAATTCTGCAGCAAACCAACGTTACTGATATTAAACTGTAATTTTGTGTGCCCCGTGAGAGAGCGAGAGAGAGATCGAAGAAATGGTTCAGCTTCCAATGTGGATTAGTAGGCGTAATTATGATTGCAACGAAAATAAAATGTAGATCGATATGATACGTAGCTAGAGAAATGGCCGGTAGGGGAAATTCTTTATTACATTCCAGACAAAAAGAAAAGATCGTCACGACTTCGCAATGGAAGGTGCGTAGATGAAATCAGAAAACAGAACAGTCTAGACGGAAGCTTACAGTGTGGAGCCTTTATCCATCAAGGTGACTTCGTTACAATAACTTTATTGAGCTCATCTGATTCGAGAAAAAAAGTACGAAGAAAGAAAAGAGGAAATTTCTTGGGTTGAGATGGAATATGATGTGTTTCCTCAGCGATTACAAAATCCGAGTCAATTTTACAAAAAAACTTGGTAGTATGAGCCCATTTATCAGTATGACTAACTCTGACTTGGCTTGGATTGGCTTGTCTTCACCAAATAGGACTAAACAACAATCATGTGTCAAGTAAAGCAGGATATGAAAGCAATAATAAGTAATTACAATCGATAAAATAGGCTCCAAAAGCGGCACAAATAAAAATTGCTATGGTATTAAGGGCAAAATACAGTATATGTAACAGTGGGTTAAAGTTGAGGATAACTGATTATAGATAATGGTGTAGAAATGGTATAGTAAGCTGATATAATGAGCTGTCATAAATATTAGGGTACAGCATAATTTATTGATATATGACAATATGTACTTCTTGACAAAGTATACATGTTGTGGTAATAAGAGAGACTATAACTCTCAATGTACAGTACATACACCGATGAGCCAGAACATTATACCACCGATCTACTATCGAAATTAAAGTCGTCCAGGCGATAACAGCGTCACCTGGCGAGAAATGACAGCTAGTCAGACACTCGCACGGTACATGCACTTTAATTGAGCGTACTGTCCGCGTGTGGAATGGGGAAGGCGTGTGATCTATCTGTGTCCGTTCCAGGTCAGATTGTATTTGTCTAGGCTGGGCACAAGCAATTTGGAAGCTGTACGACCCATCGGTTGCTGGGTGTAGAATATATATACAGGGTGGTCCATTGATAGTGACCGAGCCAAATATCTCACGAAACAAACATCAAACGAAAAAACTACAAAGAACGAAAATCGTCTAGCTTGCAGGGGAAAACCAGATGACGCTTTGGTTGGCCCTCTAGAAGGCGCTGCCATAGGTCAAACAGATATCAACTGCATTTTTTTTTTAAATTGGAACCCCCATTTTTTATTACATATTCGTGTAGTACGTAAAGAAATATGGATGTTTTAGTTGGACCACATTTTCGCTTCGTGATAAATGGCACTGTAATAGTCACAAACGCATAAGTATGTGGTATCACGTAACATTCCGCCAGTGCGGACGGTATTTGCTTCGTGATACATTACCCGTTTTAAAATGGACCGTTTAGACATTGTGGAAAAGGTCGATATCATGTTGATATATGGCTGTTGTGATCAAAATGCCGAACGGCCTGTACTATGTATGCTGCTCGGGCCGGCCGGGGAGGCCAAGCGGTTCAAGGTGCTACAGTCTGGAACCGCGCGACCGCTCCGGTCGCCGGTTCGAAACCTGCCTGGGGCATGGATGTGTGTGATGCCATTAGGTTAGTTAGGTTTAAGTTGTTCTAAGTTTTAGGGGACTGATGGCGTGAGAAGTTAAGTCCCATAGTGTTCAGAGCCATTTGAACCATATGCTGCTCAGTATCTTGGACGATATCATCCAAGTGTCCGGACCGTTCATCGGATAGTTACGGTATTTAAGGAAACAGGAAGTGTTCAGCCACATGTGATACGTCAACCACGACCTGCAACAAATCGTGATGCTCAAGTAGGTGTTTTAGCTACTGTCGCGGCTAATCCGCACATCAGTAGCAGACAAACTGCGTGAGAATCTGGAATCTCAAAAACGTAGGGTTCCTGAATGATACATCAACAGCGATTGCACCCGTATCATATTTCTATGCACCAGGAATTGCATGGCGATGACTTTGAACTTCGTGTACAGTTATGCCACTGGGCACAAGAGAAATTACGGGACGATGACAGATTTCTTGCATGCGTTCTATTTAGCGGCGAAGCGTCATTCACCAACAGCGGTAGCGCAAACCGGCACAATATGCATTATTGAGCAACGGAAAATCCACGATGGTTGCGACAGGTGGAACATCAGCGACCTTGGCGGGTTAATGAATGGTGCGGCATTATGGGAGGAAGGATAATTGGCCCCCATTCTATCGATGGCAATCTCTATGGAACAATGTATGCTGATTTCCTATATAATGTTCTACCGATGTTATTACAAGACGTTCCACTGCATGACAGAATGGCGATGTACTTCCAACATAATGGACGTCCGGCACATAGCTCGCGTGCGGTTTAAGCGGTATTGAATAGCAAATTTCATGAAAGGTGGATTGGTCGTCGAAGCACCATACCATGACCCGCACGTTCATCGGATCTGACGTCCCCGGATTTCTCTCTGTGTGGAAAGTTGAAGGATATTTGCCATCGTGATCCACCGAAAACGCCTGACAACATATGTCAGAACATTGACAATGCATGCGCGAACATTACGTAAGTCGAACTACTCGCTGTTGAGAGGAATGTCGTTACACGTATTGCCAAATGCATTGAGGTTGACGGACATCATTTTGAGCTTTTATTGCATTAATGTGGTATTTATAGGTAATCACGCTGTAACAGCATGCATTCTCAGAATTGATAAGCTGACAAAGGTACGTGTATCACATTGGAACAATCGAAATAAAATGTTCAAACGTACCTACTTTCTCTATTTTAATTTTAAAAGCCTACCTGTTACCAACTGTTCGTCTAAAATTGTGAGCAATATGTTTGTGGCTGTTACAGCGTCATTTATCACAAAGCGAAAAAAGTGGTCCAAATAAGACATCCATATTTCTTTACATACTAGACGAATATGTAATTATAAATGTGGGTCCCTTTTTATAAAAACGCAGTTGATATGCGTTTGACCTATGGAAGCGCCATCTGGTGGGTCAACCATAGCACCATCTGGTTTGCACCTTCAAGCTAGACGAGTTTCGTCCTTTGTAGTTTTTTCGTTTGACGCTTATTTCGTGATATATATATATATATATATATATATATATATATATATATATATATATATGTGTGTGTGTGTGTGTGTGTGTGTGTGTGTGTATATGCGTGTACTGTGTTGAGTAAAATTGTCTTTTAAAAAGGTAATGTTTAGTTAATTTTATCGATCTCCGGCGGTACTCCGCAAGGTTACCGCCCTCGATTGTGCCGTTCCAGCACTAATCGAAGTGCTAGGTTTTTCAGGTGCCAGCCATTCAGCCAGCCAGCCAGCCGAGCAGCAGCCACATAACGGTGGATGTCCTGGAGCCTATTGGTAGCGATCGTCTCCCTGTCCTCCTCACCTTTTCAGACGGTCGTCGCCCCCGCCCTGACCCTCGTAATGACCCTCCCCCTAAGTACATCCATGACTATTCCCGTGCCAACTGGAGTGCCTACCGGGATACCCTTTCCACCCAGGTCGATGGCCACCCCTTCACCTACCACCACCCTGACGATGTAACCCATGCTGCCTCCTTTCTCCAGCAGACCTTGTCTGATCCCGTGGAGGCCCACGTCCCTACTGTCGCCATCCACCCCCACCATCCTACCTTACCCCCACAGGCCGTCCTCCTCCTCCGTGAATCCCGCTGTCTCTACCGTGCCTTCCTCCGGACCCGGACACACTATGACGCCACCGGCAACTCCAGCGACACATTCGTAATTTGCTCATGGCTAAGAAACGCCGGGACTGGCGACAGACATGCACCCGTTTAAATGCTACCCTACCTATCAACTCGTCCAAGTTCTGGTCAGCCTTCCGTCGCCTTACCCGAACTAAACCCTCCCCCTACTATCCTCTTCTCCATGATGATCACACCTTCCATGACTCCCTTAGTAAGGCCAATCACTTTGCCTCTTACCTCTCTGATGTCTTTTCCTTCCCCAATGATCCCCAGTTCGATTACTCCCTCTTCCCGGATGTCCGCGATCGAACTGACACCTCTGTCCCTCCCCTTGCTCCTGGTTTCCAGTACTTGGACAACATTGCACACACGGACCTCAGTGCCCCTATCACTACACAGGATCTCTTTGCTACACTCCGCACGAAACACAACACCGCTCCTGGTCACGTTCGTGTCACCTACCATCACCTTCGTGAAGCTCCTCTCTCTCTCTCCTCTCCGCCCTGGCCAGGCCTGTCTACTGGTTACTACCCAGACCTGTGGAAAACCTCCCATATCCTGATGTTCCTTAAATCTGGCAAACCGCCATCCGCCATCTCCTCCTACAATCCCATCAGCCTTACCTCGGTCTTTAGCAAGGTCCTGGAATCTATCCCCACCCGATGCATCCACCAGCATCTCCGCCAGCACCGCCTCCTTCCCGTTACCAAGTGTGGCTTTCGACTGTCCTTCTCTTCCTACGACCTTCTCCTTCACCTCACTCATCTCCTTTCCGACCAGCTTAATTCCCGTCGCTCCGCAATCTTCCTCTCCCTGGACCTTGAATGAGCTTATGACCGCGTATGGCATTCCGGTCTCCTCTTCAAGCTCCAAACCTTCGCCCTTCCCATTAACTGCGTCCGACTGATCGGCTCCTTTCTCTCCCACCGTACTTCCTACGTCACCATCCATAACACCAACTCCTACACCTTTTTCCCCTCCGCTGGTGTGCCCCAAGACTCCGTCCTCTCCCCCGTTCTGCACCTTTTGTACATGGCCGCCGTCACCCCCAGTCCACCTCCTCCAGTTTACCGATGACACCACCTTCCTGGCCTTTGCCCCCACCCTGCAGTGCTCCCAACACCTTCTCCATTCCCATCTTGACCGGTTCACTGCTTGGTGCAACCAGTGGTTGCTCAAGGTCACTCCCTCCAAAACCTAGGCGATCATTGTAGGCAACACCACCCCTTCCTTCCGCCTCCTTGATTTCTATCTCACCATCTATGGCCGTCCTATCGCCCTCACTCCCACCCTTAAGTACCTTGGTGTCACCCTCGACCGTCGCCTCTCCTGGACTCCCCATCTCCAGACAATCCAAGACAAGGCACACTCCCGACTCAATCTCCTCAAGCTCCTTTCCGGCCGTACGTGGGGTCTGGACCCCTCCACCATCCTCCACACCCATAAATCCCTCATCCGCCCTATCCTTTGTTACGCCCATCCAGCCTGGATCTCCGCCCCCCCCCCCCCCACCTTCTTTTGAAACGTCCCCTTAGAACAATTATACATGTGTGTAACCTGACACACAATATTTTTATTGCAACACAATCCGACTTTCAAAAATCCTACAAAAGAATGGTCCTGACTAACATTAACCTATACCTTTCACAAATTACTTACCTCACCAAAAATCTTCGTTACTCGAACTACTGCAATACACCGAATGCCACTGCTGCCAGCTAAATAAAAGATTCAAACTACTGAAGGCACTAACTTCTGATAGGCATAGTTAGCAAATGAAAGACTTTGATAGAGAACAAACAATGTATTTACCTCAATAGTGTTCAAAAGTCATAATGTATATAGCAGTTCATTACATCCAGTCTTACAAATTTCAAAACTCCGCCATCTCTCCCCACATCCACCACTGCTGGCGGCTCACCTCCAACTGCGCAATGCTACGCGCTATTAACAGCCAACTGCCCAACACTGCAAAGGCCAACAACAATGCAAAGCAGCCACAGACTGCACACAACACAGCCAGTGATTTTCAGACAGAGCGCTACGTGGCGTTACCAATAAGAAAACATAAACAGCCTACTTACGTAGCCCCCATGCTCCCCACAAAATATTTTACAAATGGTTTTGGGCAGTGGCCAATACAGATTTGAAAAAATTTTGCATAGTTACAATAACAAAGATGTCAAATGCACACACTTATTGATACAATGTTGGTCATAAGCTAAAATTTTCTCACAGTCCATAAAGACAGTCCTGATCATTCATCACAGTAAAACTGTAGTGTTTTTCTCAAAGTCTGATCAGTAAAAGAAAATGCACACGGAAGCAGTGGATTTCCATGCAGTCTTGAAGAAGTAGTGTTGTCCTTCCAACGGAAAGACAGTGCTGACTCTTGACAAGCAGACAGGTATTGGGCCACAACAGAGCGAACCCACTGCAGAGTCATTCGAAGTTTTGAAGAATACTGGTAGGTAGGTCATCACAGAACAGACCCACTGTAGTCCTGGTGGAGATTATTGTATTGGTGGGCCATCAGAGGTGCAGACCCACTGCAGTCCTTGTAGAAGTAAAGGTACTGGTGAGTCATCAAAGGTGTAGACCCACTGTAGTCCTTAAACACAACAGATAAATAATGTCTAAACATTTTTACAAAGTAAATAACATTGTATTAGAAAAATTCTACAACGTAACTCATATCAGCTAAACACATAAAGACAGGAAAAACACAAATTCACATAGTGTAATAACACAAATATAAGGGACAGTGTTTGTTTTCATTGTAACATTTGGTACTGCAGTCCAACCCAAAACTTCATCCTATAGATTTTTCGTCTTATTTCAACATTTGTTTCCACCAAAAAAATTCTATCCATGGATGTTTTCTGTATTTATATTTTCACATATTTCTTACCTCATTATTTATTTTCCATTATCTTACCTCATCATTTATTTCCAAGAAAATCCTACGTAAACCTGTTGTACCTAAACCCTACTTTTTTGCTCATATCCTCTTTCAAAATACTTTTTTGGCCAAACCATTTTCTTATAGCTTCTCAATGCATTTCTTCCAATTCATCACATCTTGTTCTCTTATATGACCTACCCCATCTTAAGCTAACTTAAATCTGCTGAGATCAGATGTTAAACTAAGGAACGAGGCAATGCAGCAGCACAAAACAATTAACACAAACAGCAATGAAAAAAAATACAAATGGCAAAGCAAGCAGCATAAATTAGCAAAGCAAATGCAATATTACAACTAATATAAGGCAATGCACAGCAACAAGAAAAATCAATCAGTAGTAAAACTAGCTTAACAGAGTAATACAAAGTGATATTTAGTAGCACTATGCCAGGCAAACAGCAGCAGCAAATGCAATAACTTATATATAAACATGATAAAGCTCAAGCAGAAAAAATATTACAGTAAAGATGGCCATGTCTAATACCTATGTCACATCTTAACACTAGAGTGATGCATGACTGTAACTTGCTCTAGCAGACAAGTTACCAAGTCACTGACAAAAATTATGAATGCAATTCCTGTGAAGTGGTAAAATCTTATTGTGCTCCCTCATTTTGTTGGAGTACATCCATCATAAAGTTACTTTTTTACTGGATCTTTAGACATAAAATATTTATATTAGTACATCTATAAAATTTTATTTTAACCAATGCTGCAGTGCAGCTAGGAACTAGATATTAAACAAAATAGGCAAAGCAAGGCGTGAAACGTCATTCACTAGCCATATGGTATTTCATAACGCAGTAAACAATCTTTCAACTAGCAAGACAATAGACACAAAATGTTTCTCATCATTTCATTTCAGTAAATATCATACATTAAGAACTCTACAGTGTAATCATGTTTTCAAGTTTGAAGGTGTCGTATTCACGATGCTTTCTACAAAGGAATGTCAATAGCGAGGATAATGGCCTCTTTTTTTTTTCTCCACCTGTGCCTCTGAAAGGCACACACTAATGGCTTTTTTCCAGGTGTCTGTCGTGCAGCAGGTTGCCCACGACGCATTATGTGAAGGTGGTCACTTAACTTTCTTACTGAAATATTTACAACTCCAGTTTGCACTACAGTGGCAGTCTCATATACAAAATTTCATGGGCCGAAAATTTGCGTTGCAAATGTGTAGAAACAAAATCTTATGAATATAACAGTGTCCAAAAAATTTTCGCCAGCATTGTGATACATTCACGCATTTACACACAATTCATAACTCTTAAAGTACGATTCTTGGTTTCCAACATCCTTTTTTACAAGTCAGAGTCCCTAACCACTCTTCATTACTCCTTACCTTATTACACATATACAAATTCGTCGACACTTCTTCAATATTTCATCATAATAAATATGTAGCATAATCAAATTCCTCATATAGCATCAGCTTATTGATCATAAACATACCGCAACAGCGTAATACACATCATCATAATAACATAATAAAACCTCAGCCAAATCTCAAAATAGGCGTAGTTTTCTGCAATAATGTCAAAACCTAAAAAAATTCTCTGCTCATTTCAATAGTGTCATTTACCTCAAACGTACTTTAAAAATCATGCTCCCTTACCAAAGACATCATTCAAAGCTCTCATAGTATCACAATGGTTCCAAAAAAATATGAACAGTTCACAAAGTACAGACAAATACAATTTCATAAGTATGAAATTATCCAACTGTGTAATTGTGTAAACATGTGTCACTGACATAGTAAAAAAAAAGTTTATCTCTCAGTTAAATGATTGAATAGCCGTGTAATTTGTGTAATAGAGAAATATGGTATCAATGTGTAAAGTTGTATAAGCAAATACCATATTAGCTAGGGCTCCTTGTGTTTGCCAAACACATGGTACACAAAGTAAACGTGTACCCCCCTGAGGATTAATGTAATTATACCCTCAGGTGTTACAGATTACAGCAATGGAATAAAATGTATCACAGAAAACCTTTGTAACATTGTACTTGAAATATCTTTAAAAATAAATGTTTTAAGTACAAAATTAATCACTCAAATTCCTGTAGTGTAGCGCTAAACTGTGCGTCTTGTTGTAAGATAATCTCTGTGGAAGTGTCGCAGTTATCGTCCTCCGAAAGCTAAGTTCTGCAGAAGTCAATGTACTCACCTCATGATACACAAAAGTGAGATGCTTTGCGTATAGATATCTTAGTTATTACGCTTATTGCCGTGATGAAGAAAGTACTGTGCTGTAACGTAATGTTTTCCAACGGAAAAGGCTGTCTCCTTGTAGCTATACCTCAAAAGTTACTACTAAAACATGTTTTACTTTAAATCCAGAATGTATTTTCAAGTAAACCAAAATGTTGCATTAAAATCTCACTAGCAGTACTGGTAAATGTTCTAAGTATGTGAGCCTTATAGTCGTTACGTAATCGTGCAACTATCAAGCAAGAATGTACACACACACAATAACACTGTGTCGTCTGTTCACAATAACAATTCATTCGTAATTTATGTTTAAATAAGTTCTCTTGGCTCTTGACTGGATATTTAACTTCAAACATTGTTGCATATTAACGGATTCTATGTCTGACAAAGAATACTAGCAATGTAAAGTGAAAAGTTATATGGCAAAGACAAAAATAAAAAGCAGATTATCTTTCAATAAACGGTTTTACATGTGAAATGTCGTGTAAACCTTTGCTCTTCCTAGTACGCAGAGTTTCAACTTCAACGCAATTATCATGTGGTATACGTCGGATTCTGTAAGGTCCATTGTAAACTAGAAAGAATTTGTGACTCAAGTGTTTCTTCTTATGTGACAATGAATGAGCTTTAATGAGAACTTTCTGACCAATATATATTTTCTTTGCATTTGCTTTACCGCGTAGTTTTCTCCTTTTGTCTACTGCTGATTTTATATTTATAATAGCCAAATCAATTATGTCTTTGTGTCGAAGTTTACGTGTATTCGGGAAAGGTACAAGCTCTCTGATTGTGTTCGGTGGTTCTTCATTCTTCAGTACAAGAGTAGGTGGTAAAGCAGTGGAACCATGAGGCATTTCATTTAGCACGTTTTGAAATAAGTGTAAATATCTGTCCCAATGCTGATGCTTTCTGTGACAATAAAGTCTGCAAAGCTTATTGATTTCTTTCATAATCTGTTCGGAGGGGTTACAATGTGGTGAGTACAATGAAATAAAAACAGGTTTGATTTTATGATTCCGAAGCATGCGTGACCAAAGGGCAGATCTGAATTGCGGTCCATTATCTGAAATTACTTTAGCAACGTGTCCAACTTCAAGTAAGAAATTTTTAACAAAGGCGTTGGGTACAGACCGTCCAGTGGATTTACATAACGGTGTGAAAGAAACAAATTTTGAAGTAAGTTCAACAGCGACTAGAATGTACGAAAATCAATTAGATGTTCTGACAAGCGGTCCCAAGAGATCAACAGCAGCAAATTCTTTTAATTTAGAAGGAATGATTAGAAACAGCGGAGCACGATGGGAGATAGTAGATGGTTTCGCCTTTTGACAAAGTTTACAAGTAGACAAGACTCTTCGAATTCTTTTTTCCATATTGTTAAAATAACAAGTCGTTCGAAGAATATGATAACATTTTCGTGGGCCAAAATGTGCATAGCTGAAATGAATGTACCAAATGAGCTTATTAACAAAATCGTCAGGAATGCAAAGTACCCATAGTTTGTCATCAACAGCGCAGCGTTTGAACAGTATGTTGTTTCTAACCAGATAGTAATGCCGAATCTGTGTGTGTGTGTCTTTTCATGCCATTTGCTCTTGATGTCTTTCCAAATCGGATCTTTATCTTGTTCATGAGCAATGTCCTTTAAAGATGTGGTGATGAAGTTTTCAAAGGCGACTTTCCGAATGTAAAGAATACTGATATTTTTCTCGAGGTTGCCTTCTGTGTTACTTTTCTCAAGCCCAGCTGGTGCGCGTGACTGTCCGTCCGCAACAATGTTCTCCTTGCCGGGAATATAGACTATTGTGAAGTGGAATTCTTGCAGAAATAATGCCCAACGTTTTGACCTGTCATTATTTAATTTGGAACACATAAGAAATTGTAATACACGATGATCACTGTATACTTTTACGTGCATACCAGAAAGAAAGAAACGGAATTTGTTAAATGCCCAAACGATAGCTAAAGCTTCTAATTCAGTAACGGAATAATTTTTTTCAGATTTTGTTAGCACTCGGCTAGCAAAAGCAATGGTTTTCTGAATGGTAGTGTAATTTTCTATGGCTTTTGAAATAAATGGGCACCAAGACCGACTTTAGAAGAATCCGTGCTAAGGCAGGAATCTTGTGACAGATCTGGATGAGCTAGTATGGCGCGTTAAGTAGCGATTCTTTCAAAAAATTGAATTCCAACTGTGCTTGTTCGTCCCAGTTCCAAATAGTATTTTTTCCAGTGAGAGAACAAAGTTTTGGTGTAGCAATAATTTGCATATTCAGAAAACGACGGTAAAAGTTTACGAGACCTAGAAAACTGCGGACTTGTTTTTTTGTGATGGAACTGGAATGGCACTGATTGCTTCTAACTTTTCAGGATCCGGCTGAATGCCTTCAGAAGAAATAATATGTCCCAAAAACCTCACCTTTGACCTACGGAATTCAGACTTTTCCAAGTTAACTGTAATTCCAGATTCTGCAAAAATATGTAACAAACTGTTGAGGATGCGATTATGTTATTCCAATGAAGCTTCTGCTATTAGAATATCGTCCACATATAAGGTGATGTGACGTTTTAAGAACTCAGGTAATATGGAATTTAGCCCGCGAATGAATGCTGCTGAAGAAATGTTCAAACCAAAAGGAAGTTTCCGAAACTGATAACAAACGCCGAAACAAAGGAAAGCTGTGTATTTTCTACATTCTGGATGAAGTTCGATCTGATAAAAGCTGGATCTGAGATCAATGGAAGACAATACTTTTACACCATTAAAATTTTGAAGAAGTTCTTCCAACGTTTGCGGCGTGTCTGTTTCAGGAATAATGATAGTCTTGATTTGTCTCGAATCTAAAACAAGCCTGATCGATCCATTTTTCTTCTCAACAACATGTAATGGATTGTTGTATGAGCTACTGCAGGCTCAATAATGCCATCGTCAAGCATAGATTGTATTTCTGTTCTAACACAGTCTCTGTAATGTGCTGGAATTACGTATGGTCTAACACAAAATTTAGTATGCTCACGAACACGAAATTGGTATTGAAATCCCTTGATTGTTCCTGTTTTGTGAGTAAAAACTGTGGAATGTTCTTGTAAAATCTCAAAAAGGTCCTGCCTATCAGTGTCATTACAATTCTCAATTGTTTGAATTTTATTCTGAATTAACTCATTAATTTCAAATATGCTGTCGATATCATCACTGTCAGTACTTGCAGAGTGATTGTTAGTGTCTATTTCCGTAGAAAATTCCGAACTGTTGTCTGACAGAAGGTAAAGCCGATAAATTTCCTCTTCATGGTTTGAGAGCCAATCTTCAAATTTCAAAGCTATTGACTTACCTTCCTTCTCTAAACTGATTTCAGCATCGTGAAAGTGTAAGATTGCTTTGTATTCATTCAAAAAGTCTACTCCCAATATAATTTCCTTCGACAGTAATGGAACAATAAGAAAGTTCATAGAGATGCTGTGGCTTTGGCAAATGAATTCTAAATTGGTTTGTTGGCGTACATCTACACTTTTTCAAAGATTGCACCTTGTAATTTAATCTTACGTAACGGAAGTGTGGGGCAATCATTCGATTTGTTGCATTTGCTAAAAGCTGTTTCATTAATTACTGAAATTGGACTGCCAGAGTCAAGTACTGCCGTAAATTTTACGTCATTTACAGTAATGTGAATCACAGGATATGCATTGTTGTTATGTTTTACGTCGTGTTTCTGGAGTAAGATGTCCCTAATGTCTTCCATTTTTACGTAATTACTAACTACGGCAGCTGCGTCGTCAGTTTCATAAGTACGTTTTGTGGCTGCCAGCGGTATGAGTCATTGCCTATTGTGTCTTTGTTGGCGCGTGTCGTTATTGGGATTTCGAGACCTAACTTCTACAAATTCACCTTGTCGAGAGGGCCCTGCTCTGTTTGAATCCCGCCAGTTCTGATGCAATTCAGGTCTGTCGTTACGATCATATTGTCTGTCGTCATGTCGGTAGATTCCATAGTTTCTTTCTTGTTGGTCACGTGGTGGAGAATTTCTCCCTGAATCGTAACTGCGCGCTGGACTGTTACATCTGAAGTTATTCTGTCTCCCTTGATAATAATTATTTTGGTTCCCATATTGTCTGTTTCTCTGATTGTCTCTGTGATAGTCATTACCGCGGAGAGGTGATCTTTCCCTGTAATTATTACTACTCTGCCAACGGTTGTCATACGGGTGGTGTCTGTTTTGGTCACGATTTACGTTGAAAGAATAGCCTTGTCGTGTATTATTTCTGTCATCGGGGAATTGTGACGGATGTGATCTGTAATTGTTGTGCTCCTGTTTTTGCATTCTGCGATTGTCAGTGTCAATTTCTAATTCTTGTAAGAGTCCCTGAAAAGCTTCAATGTCGTCTTTGCAACGTCCTGCAAAAATAATATGTCGTAAATGTTCAGGCAGTTTGATTAAGCAAATGCAGATGAGTTCTGAGGGGCTGTATGGGTTTGACCGGTACCGATTCTTGTGCAACATGTCTTCAAAATATTTCACAAGACTGGAAAATTCAGATTGTTCGAAATGTTTCGTCATTATGATGCTATGTTTTACTCGGTCTTGTGTAGCTTGAGACCAATATGCTGAGAGGAAGGCATGATAAAAATCTCTTTCACTGTGACAATCGTGAATGACCGATCGCATTCTTACAGCTGGTTCATTCTCCAAGTAGCCACACATAAATTCTAACTTGTGCTCCAATGACCAGTTGGGAGGAAAAAAATGAGAGAATTGATGGAGCCACGCTTGTTGATGAATGTCGTTGGCAGAATTCTTAAATGTTTTGAATTTACGTGTAGTAATGAACAGCTTATAGTCAAAATCATCATATCGGCGAGTAGCATATCGGTCATTGTTACGTCGTGTTGGCGGTTCCATCTCAAAATTCGGTGCACCTTGCCAATTTCTTTCATAATTTCCGAAATGCCCTGTGTTATTACTTTGTGGCTTTTCCATATTTCTAAGATCCTCTTCCCGTGTTGGAGCGCGAGTGTCCTCTGAAATATGAAATTTTTGTATTTCTTGTGCCAGCTGATCTTGTACTTCCTGGATTTCTCTTTTCTACTGCGTATTAATTTGATTCTGATTTTGTTTGAATTTCTTAATTTGTTCATACTCTTCTGTGTCAGTGATGGCTAGAGGTTTTGTGTCATTCAGATCATCATCTACCTTTGCAGATAAACTGATTCGAAAGTTCGGCTACTTTCTCCGATAGTGTACTCATTTCCTCAGTGTGTTTTTCTGAACCAAGTTTCAGAGTGTCCATTTGTGTTGAAATTGTATCTACTGTGTCCTTTAAGTTTTCTTGTGTTTTTGCAAGTTGTGTAACCGAATCGGTAGATGCAACTGAGTCAATTTTAGCTTGCAAGGTGTCGTGATTTTCATGAACAATAGTTTGCAGTTCTTTTATGGCTGCTTCGTGATTCTGTAATGCATTTTCATGACGCGAATGTTATGTAACTCAGTAGTTAAATCTTCATGTGTTTGTTCAAGCGTGGTGTCTAGCTTGTGAAGATTTTGTTCCATTGTGTCTAACTTTTTAAGATTTTGTTCCACTGTGTCTAACTTTTGAAGATTTTGTTCCATTGTGTCTAACTGTTTTTGTGTTTGTCTCTGGTGTTGTTCCATTATGTCTAACTTTTGAAGATTTCTTTCCATTGTGTGTAACTTTTGAAGCCTTTGTCCCATTTGTTGCATTAACTGCAATAACAGTGCACTGGTGTCTGAAACATGTTCCTCAGTTCTTTTCGGCAGTGAATTTGCACCGGCAACATTCACATTTTGACAAGCGGAAAATGTGTCTTGACTGACTTGAGAAAACGGTGAGGACCCAAAACCTGAATCTACAGTATTTGCGAAATTGTGTCCTGTCTTTTCGGATTCCTGAGGCGACCTATTGCCGACCAATCGATCGATAATGCTTCCCTGTTCACTAATTGTTTCACTGCCTACACCATTATTTGCAGCCCGCTCCATTTCCCTATGCACAATTACCAAATTACTACTTTGAACATTAGTTAATTCATTACATGGTGGCGCTAACACACTGCTTCAGTCTTCACTGTCATTTCTCAGATTACTTTGGAGCCTAGTATTACGTTTTTCACACGCCACTATTGTCACAATATTTCACACGACAACACAGAAAAACACAATTTGAAGAGCAAAAATAAGAGAACACATTAACGTAGCACAGAAAATAATATCCAGTTAATTGCAAGCGCAACTGCGAAATACTTGGTGCAAATTTACATAATGAAAAACTGCCACTGCAAAGGAGATTCTCTCTACAACTACGCGCTAGCAATAAAAAAAGAGCTACACTAATTACACAAACCACAAGAAAAAATCAGAAGATTCCAGAGAGGTATCCTCGGCTAAGAGTCGACATATGAAACGTCCCCTTAGAACAATTATACATGACTGTGTTTACACTGACACACAATATTTTTAGCGCAACGCAATCTGACTTTCAAAAATCCCTACAAAAGAATGGCCCTGACTAACATTAACCTATGCCATTCACAAATCACTTACCTCACCAAAAATCTTCGTTCCTCGAACTACTGGAATACAGCGAACGCCACTACTACCAGCTAAATAAAAGATTCAAACTACTGAAGGCACTAACTACTGATAGGCATAGTTAGCAAATGAAAGATTTTGATAGAGAACAAACAATGTATTTACCTCAATAGTGTTCAAAAGTCATAATGTAAATAGCAGTTCATGACATCCAGTCTTACAAATTTCTAAACTCCGCCATCTCTCTCCCCACATCCACCACTGCTGGCAGCTCACCTCCAACTGCACAATGCTACGCACTGTTAACAGCCAACTGCCCAATACTACAATGGCCAACAACAATGCAAAGCAGCCACAGACCGCACACAGCACAGCCAGTGATTTCCAGACAGAGCGCTACGTTGCGTTACCAATAAGAAAACATAAACAGCCTACTTACTCCTATTATAAATCCCCCCAAATCCTTGAACGCCATACTCTCCGCCTCACCTGTCGCATCCGTCTCCCATCCCCCACGTGGATCCTGTATGATCTCATCCCCTTCCCCCACCTCCCACTCTTCCTTGAAAGGATACGGATCCTGTACACCTCCTGCAAACTCGATCCTCCTCATCCGCTTGTCTCACCAATCCTCTCCCACCTCCGCCCGCTGCTGCACCTGTATTCCCACGTCCCACCCGGTCTCCATCTCTCCACCCTCCTTACCCTCTCCCAAGGTGGCTTCCGCCAGCCCCCCTTCCCTGATGATGTCCTCCTCCCCTCCATCTACCCCTCCTGTCAACTTTGATCCTCCCCCCCACTTCCTGTGTCCTTTCCTTTCGGCACCCTCCCTCACTTCCCTTCCCTTCTCTTTCTTTTCCCCCCTGTCCCCTCCCTCCTCCCCTCTACCCCCGGGCTTCCCCTCCCCCTTCCTCCCTCCCCCTCTCTCCTCAGCCTATGGCATCTCTGCTCTCCCCTCTCCCTCTCCCATTCCCCTTCCTCCTTCTCCTCTCTTGGCAGGTCCCTGGACTTGCACACGCTCAGTGAACATTCGCGCCCCAGAGATAATCGCCATCAGTGTTTCGTGTGTGTGCCTTCCTTTGTGTGTAGTGTTGTTCGCCGTCACTCCAATACCGTTCACGTGCCGTCGCCATCATCCATGTTATGTGCACTGTGTCACCTAGTGTTAGTGATTTTTCTCGTCCAGCGTGAACGGCTCCGTGTTTGTTCGATTTTTAGTGTCTATATTTTTTGCCCACCGTTTTGACTGTCTTCTGTGTGCCACCTTTATGTACTACATGTTGTCAAACTCAAGGCCGAAGAGCGGCGTATTGTGCTGCTGACAGCCCGCCTTTGTATAAGGTGTTTAAAATCACAATAAAAAAAATTAATTTTATCACAGATCTTCTGACATTGTTTTAAACTGTAAAAATGTTAACACACACTTATTACACGCCACGCTTTGGTGTGCTAAATAATTTTTATAATTACTTCCTTTTATTGAAGTTACGTTACCATGCAGATGCACTATTCCACACCATAGCAAAAACGATATATTTGAATGATCTCTATTGTTTCAGGATTTCAAACCTTAGGGTTCGAATGTGTGTATAACTATTTGTAGCACACTGGTTTGTTAATTGTATTTGCATGTAGTATATTTAGTTTAAGTATTGTCTGTAATGGCACGTATATTTAGTTTAAATATTCTCTGTAATGGCATATACGTGAAAAAAAAAGAATGTACTCGACACTAGTGGCGCAGTACAGCAAAATTTACGACACAAAATGAAAATAATGGAGGAGATGCTTTAACCCTTTGTCTGCGGCGGACGTTTCCCTGGTGCGCCACACGTGTATATAGGCGGCCTTGGATCTTCCCTACAGTACTGAGGACGTGTTTACGCATCCTGCGCCACCAGCCTTCCCACCGCTAGGGCGAGTTAAGGCGAGCTAAGTCACAGCTACCTGAGCGCTCCGGACTTGTATACACGCAGAGTTGCCTTTCTGCCCTGCTGTTCCAGTAGCTGTTCAGTGGGCTGGCTGTGTAGTTTGAGAGTGCATATATCTTTGTTGATGTGTTCGCTGTTTGCAGAATTCGACTTAGGTTCCTATATTTTCATCAGTTTCCTTGTTTTCTACGTAAGAAATGTCACGTCGCCATGTTGCACAGATAAAGAAATCCTGGATATAATCAATAAGAGCGACAGTGAGTGTAAATTTGAGAGGCTCCATGCCCTCTTTTGCACGTCTCCTCTCATTTTCATCAGTTTTATTAATGTTCTATGTCATTGCACGGTAGTAACAGACGAAATAAAGTTATTTTAATGAGAATGTTTGTACTGAGAGCTAAAAATTACTTTTAACTTGATTCCTGAACATGTTGTTTTACTTCCCTTGGTGGCCTGTGCGAGGCAAGCATCGGAGGATGCGGCACACTGCTTTTCCGTTTGGGGGCTGCAATTCCCTGAATTCCGACGGGTTCGTACAATAGGCTTAAGCGCCTGGCGGAACGACTGACGTCGGTCGTGTTTCGCCTACTGTATGTAGGGCGAAACGACCTGCGAGACGTCTGAGTGACGCCACAGTTTATGTGTTTACCATTCCAGCGCGTCCGGAATGAAGATTCCTGGCACCGACTTACTGCATTGTCCTCTTTATTCTGAGAATACTTTTGGACTGTGCCCTCCTGGGTGCAACTGTCTGGCGCTGGATGGCAGGTGGTCCAGGCAGGTTGGTTTCGTACTGGTCAAACGGCAAATTCAGTGCCCTCAGCTGAATAGCAGAGGCATGATTGGTTAACTTAAACTGAGGCTAGTTGACGTCATAAATCCCCGCCCGAAATAGGAGGGAACGGTCGCCATTGGGGCGAATGATGTTCTGAGACATTGTGGGGGAGTATTGGAATCAGAACTGAATGCTGATTCGCAGTTTTTCGAGGAGAGTAGAGAGTAGAGCAATGTTGGCTTCGCTTTTGCGTTGTGCGGGCAGTGGGTTCGGGATCTTATCTTCCTCAGAGTCAGATGGTCATGCGACTTGGACGGTCGTTTTCGAAAGAACATAGAATTCTAGGACAGCCTTCGTGGCCAGGGGTTGACACAGAGTTGCTGCACGGCAGAAGTCGACGCCTAAATCATCAGGACGCTGGCTACCGATGACGTTCTGCATATTTCAGTACAGGTACAGTATTCTGCGGCTCCAGCGTTGTAGGACCCGCGCTCACTTTCCTACAAGTCCATCTTGCTTGTTTGTCCATGTGATCCCATTTGAGCTCTCACTACTAATTGCGATATTGCTATATTCATTACGACCTCCAGTCATTATCGTCAGTCTATTGCATCACAGAGAGTAGGAGCCCCTTGTTCTCGAGCCAACTCTTATTCTCATAATATTTCAGTATACCGTATCCTTTAACCCACTGTGGGTGTCGACAACCATGTGCATTTATGGTTCAAATGGCTCTGAGCACTATGGGACTCAACTGCTGTGGTCATCAGTCCCCTAGAACTTAGAACTACTTAAACCTAACTAACCTAAGGACATCACACACATCCATGCCCGAGGCAGGATTCGAACCTGCGACCGTAGCAGTCGCACGGTTCCGGACTGCGCGCCTAGAACCGCGAGACCACCGCGGCCGGCGTGCATTTATGTTCTGATGTGTAATAAATCACATTGTAATATTTAATCCGCATATCATTTCGTAGATATAGGCAGAATCCCATTTCCTGTTGTTTATTATGATAAAGTTCTCTTTTTTGTGTAGACTACGATATTTATTTAATTCTTATGAATGTGCACGCCTTATTTTATCAACTAGCATGGTCCACCATTATTTTCTTCCGTTACCGTTGTGCGCATAATTAATTAGGTGGTAGATAAGGAGGGGTTCGAGTGCATATCTCGTTCTAATGCTAAATTCGTCAGAATTGAAGAGGTTCAAACTCTTTTCCAAACCGGCACCTCGCAAATTATCTGATGTTGCCAACGGTGATGAGTCTTCAACAGAATCTCGAAGCAGTTGTCCTCAGCCCTTTACATCAGAGGGTAGAGCAAGAATTATAGTCAGCAGTTCCTCTGAATACGAGGAATCAGTGACTGACAGTGAAATGGTTAAGAAAAAAGCATGCTTAAGTGACAGATTTGACTCGAAAAAAACCGATTTCCAGCCGTTAAACCATTACTTCCATGACTCGAGTTCATGACACAAATGTCAGTTAGACACTGATCCAGGATTTCTTTCATTTTTTGTGATATTTATGTCTCAAGAACTGTTGCAATTTATTGCAGGCGAAACAAATCGTTTTTACGTCTACACCAGAGAAAATACTGCGGAATTGTGAATTCTCAACTTTCAAAGTGGAAAGACACTGGATTTGTGAAAATGTATTGTTTTGTTGTTGTTTGCCTTCTAATGGCGCAAGTTAAGAAGTTAAAACTAATTGATTATTGATCCAGAGATACACTTTTTAACTGACCAGTTTTCAGCGAAATTATGTCCCGAGACCGTTTTTGTCTATTTATGAGAATGTTGCACTTCAGTGATAACTCTGCGAGTATTGGAGGCGACAGTCTACTTAAAATTAGGACGTTTGTTGACAAAGTTCGTAAGACGTTACGCAATTCAATTTGCTCACATCACAAGCTTTGTATAAATGAAAGTCCCTTGCTGTTCAAAGGACGATTATCTTTTAAGCAATTTACTCCATCCAAGCGAAGTAGATTCGAAACAAAGACATCTGTACTGTGTGACTGTCAGAGTGGCTATAGTTTACATTTTATTGTATATACAGGCGCAACAACAGATATTGGGTTCCACAATTTGGGAAAAAGCGGCGATGTAGTTGCTACTATTATGGGATCATATTAGGAACTAGGTTATATTCTATATGTCGATAACTAGTACTCCAGCCCGGACCTGTTCCTCTGGCTTCAATAACCGTGGAACAGCTACATGTGGCATTGTTCGTAAGAACAGGCGCAACATGCCAAAACTGCAGAAGAAATTAAAAACGAGATGAAACTGAGTTTAGGTCCAATGGCAAGGTCCTTGCTATCTAGTGGCCGCGCGGGATTAGCCGAGCGGTCATGGCGCTGCTGTCATGGATTGGACGGCTGGTCCCGCCGGAGGTTCGAGTTCTCCCTCGGGCATGGGTGTGTGTTTTTGTCCTTAGGATAATTTAGGTTCAGTAGTGTGTAAGCTTAGGGACTGATGACCTTAGCAGTTTACTCCCATAAGATTTCACACACAATTTTTTCATGTCAAATGGTGCGATAAGAGAGAGGTGTACATGTTGACCGCAAGTCACACAACACAAATGGTTGAAACAGAGAAGACTGATAGAAATACTGGCGAAAAAATAAAGAAACCGCGAAGTATTGTAGAGTACAATTCGAGTATGGGTGCAGTAGAACGTTTTGGCATGTTACTGAGCACAGTGGGATCAGTGCGTAAGACCGTGAAATGGTATAAGAAATGTTTTCTTTCAGATTCTGGATGTGTGCATTCTAATTGCTCATGCTGTCCACCGGTCAGTAAAAGGGCAAAAAATGGCGCTCGCAGAGTATCACCTTTCTCTCGTAACGGAGATTGTAGAAAAATATGCTACAGAACGGAGAAAAGCTGGTAGTGGAAGGCGCTACGATATCGAGAATTTTCTGCGATTCACAGGGAGACATTTTCCGGCTGTTACTGTGAGTGAACATTCACGGGAAAGTACGCCAATGCGCAGATGCGTGGTTTGCATTAAACAGAAAGTGCACTGGGAAACTAGGTACCAATGCAAAACTTTTCAACATTCTATTATGTGTTGCACCCTGCTTTCAGACTTACAAAGAAGCGTTACTAATCATTGGCAACTAAATCTGACAATTTTTACTGACGCTTCTGAATGAATTACTAATAAAAAGGCCAAAAATGTAAAAAATATATAAATATATTTTTAACTTCGCTAGTGCTGTTCCAAAGCCCAGGTCGAAAAGAAGGATGGAAATAGATGCAACAGGTGTAAAATTATTCAATTATTATAATTATTATATTCTTCATTTGTATCAGTATACTGGCTAATGAACGGACTTGGTGATTGATGTGGCGCAATATCTGTACTGTGGCGAATGTAATTACATCGAGTATATTGCGCCAGTATAACAAAACCCATACAGTAATCTGCGTACGATACATTTAAATTATTAACACGTAACATGGACAGTTATATTCTTTTATCCTTGATAGTACAAATGCAGATCACACTCGCTCTACTTGTACAAAACACGTTTTCCATAACTGACTTAAACACCTTTGATCAAAGAGAAACAACCTGTCAAAGTTAAAACTCTTTCCTCAGTGCGATTTTTCTTGCTACTTTGCCTCTGTTCTTAGCCAATATTGAAAATTAAACTCGTTGTTCTGGGGAGAGTGGGGGGCTTAAAATTTGTTGTTCGAATGAGACTGGCTTTGAAGCATTAATAGAAAACGGTATTTGAAAAGTAGTATCGAATACAGGCTGCTTTCATCTGTCCATAAAAATCAACATCTTTTCAACTAATTTGAAGATTATTGGAAAATAGCAGGGGAATAAAAATTTTTATTCCTTATCGTTGTGCAGTCAATCTATTGCACTCTAAATTTCATTTTCATCATGTGTTCACACTACTAGACATGCTAACCCAAAGTTTACGTTGTTTTCGGGGCTGATTTTCGGCCCAACTTTCATTCCAGTTGTAGAGCTTGGTATGTTCTATGGAGCATAGTTTTCTAGCAAAATCGGAACGAAAAAAACGCATTTTTGACGTTTTACAAAATCTTCAATTTTGTGCTTAATTCATTCAGTACTGAAAAGTGCTATGGAATTGGAACTTTATATTTAAGAACCTTGTTCTGTTAGGTTAATACATGCTAAGTTCACGTTCGTCGTATCATTATTTCAGCAGATGCAAGAAGCCAAACTTCGAAATTTTTTTCGGGTGCCTACTTTTTTGGCCGATTTACCTACAATTTTTTGGCTAAATATGGCTCGCAAAATCCTTTTAATTGTTATTGTTACGAGAACGCATAATGTTGTACAAGATAGCCAAATTTTATTTCTTTACAAAACCTATTGCCCAAGATATTTGAGCTGAAAATCGCCAAAATTCACGATGGCTCTGCGCAAGTCGTATTCAGCCGAGAAATATTGAGCACAGGGTGGGTTGAGCAGCGCGGGCCGATCCGGTCCCAGCGGGGGCTCCGAGAGACAGAAACGCAGCGCAGGTGGACGGATTACGCCGTAGGCGGCGGCGCCTCAGCGCACCAAGCAGGTGGCGCGCCTTCAGCAATCCGAGGGTTAATACTTCTATAAATTTACAAGCAGAATAAATTATCTTAATAATTTCTTGGTTGCGAGAGCAGTGATTGCCAAAACAGTTTTACCGATCGGAATGGCGGACAACAATAAAGTAAGGTTTTAGCTCATAAAACTTTCAATAACTGCAGGAAGGACAATTTGTGCAGCTTACAACTACCTTCACGGTCAGATACTAACAAATAATGTACCCGAGAATGCTAATAATTCAGGCCGTAAGTAAAGTAAACGAATAGGTCCAGTCCTACCATTCAGTATCTCGCGAATCGGTGTTGACTCTGAAGAGAGTAGAAAGAAATCACATATATCAATTCCCCACACGATGCAGTAGGTCTCATCGTATAGGAAAATGTGTATTGACAAACGTCCAATGAAAAGGACAGCGAGGAAAAATAAGAGGACGACAGCTGCAAAAGTCAGTGCAGAACTGAAAGTCGCTCTCGTGAACGCTGCCACCATCAAAATAACGTGAAGGAAGCCCCATAAGCAGAGAAATACACGACGAGCTGGAATTCCAAAAAGAATCAGTGATGTAAATGCCTGTAAAAGAAGAACGTTGTGCCAAATCATAAAATCTGCGCTATGAACCAATGAAAGGAAGTCGATTATTCGAATGAGTGTCCGCCTTCTTAGCTGGATGGTAACGAGCTTGCCCCATATGCACTGGGCCCGGGGTCGATTCCTATCCTGTTTGGAGATTTTTCTCCTCTCGGAGAATGGTTGCTGTGTTGTCCTCATCATTATTTTATCCCTATCACTGGTCACAAGTCGCCCAGTGAGGCGCCAACTGAAATAAGACTTGCACATGGCGGCCGAACACGACTAGGACAACCCAGCCAACAATTTCATACGATCATTTCATTTAATTGTTTTTACTCGGATGAGCCTTGTTTGACACAGTTTCCGACCTCTGGCACACTTTACATCACAAAAGTGAAACATGGCAGGGGTTCAGTCAGGATTTAAGCTGCCATATGGTGGTATTACATGGACCCCATTGTTACTCTGCAACTACTACGTGATTGTTTCGGCTGATTACGTCCATCTCATTGTTCTCCAATGTTGTAAGACGACGGATCCGCTCTTCATGCAGGTTGCATTGCCCAGAACTGGTTTTGTGAACACGATGACGAATGTTCTCATGTTCTCTGGCCACCATATCACCAGATCTCAATATTATTGAGACTTTGTGGTCTACTTTGGAGTGAAGGTTACGTGATCGCTATCCAACTCCATCATCGTTAACTGAACATCTCATATTGCAGGAAGAACAGTATTAGTCTGTCTTCAAAACGTCATATGTCCTGTATGTATCAATTCCGAGGTCCCTCTCAAATGTTTTGAATGCCGCAATAGTTCTCTTACACCGAATTATTCGTGGTAACATGTTGTGTTTTTTAGAGTTCGCATGTTTTTGTCGAACACCTGTGCAGCACTAAAAACATAATAGTGTGTCGGGACCACTGTTGTTTGTGTCATACTTGTATATACAGCTGGCAGACAATATTAATAGCCTTCAGACGTTACACAGATGATGCAGTTATCTATAGTGAAGCACACTGCCTCAAGAGAGATGCTCAAATATTCAATCAGTTCTTGATAAGATTCAAAGTGTGGTAAAAATTGGCCTTGCTCTCTTGCGTGCCACACAATTCAAGAAATCCTTTGATGCCAACATAAAACGTTCACAACTGGGATCAGTCAATTCATACAAATATCGCGTGTAATAGTTTCAAGACTTCGGTTAATTTTCAGAAAACAAGGGGAATGCAGTCAATCTGCTAATGAGACTGCTTGCAAAACATATATGGGATCCATCTTAGAGCATTGTCTTAGTGCGTGGGATTCATAACAAATAGAATCAACACGTGATAATGAACATATACAAAGGAGGCAAGCACTAATGTTCACATGTTTGTTTGACCCATAGGATGTCATGGAGATGTTGAAGAACTAGTAGACACGTTGAGATACATGTGAACTATCCCTAGGAAGCTCACGCATGAAGTCCAAAGAACTGGCTTTAAGTAAGCTATTCAGGAATGTACAATACTCAGCACAGGTTTGAGATCACATTTCCACAGAGTGACTTAATATTTGCACTATGACCTTCGTTCACCACACCCCTGCCCTTTCGCTTGTGCACCTCCACCCAAATCAGTTTCGCTACTAACTTGATACAAATCTAGCACATTAGCGGCCCTGGCACCCCTCACATACTGGTACCACAAGTAGATGCGAAAAAAGTTGTTGACATCCTGCTGAAATACCTAACGGTTGTCACCTCTGGTACCCCTCTCAGCTCTGTGCCCCAAGCAGCTGCCAATGGTACCGTGGTGGAAACCTTCTGTAGAAATATTACAGTTGTGTCGCCTCTGGCGATTCTCTCAGGTTGGCGCCCCAAGCAGCCGCTAATGATATTTTTCATGTTCTGTTTGGAAACAGCACAGATCCTTCGCCTCTGGCACACTCTTATCTTCGGATATCAAATGGCCATCGGTGATATTGTGGACGTCCTATATAGAAATGGCATCGTTGTGTAGCCTCTGGAGTCCCTCTCAGGTTGGCACCATAAGTGGCAGATTGTGTTTATTGGGATCAAAACCAGTCTTGAATACAACCCGCAACGTGATGCTCCCACAGGTATCGCAAAGACAAATCTGGACTAATTATAGCGCACACAAATACTTTTAAACAATTGTATTTCTAGCGTCCCATGTGCGATTAGACGGACAAGAAACCCTAATAAGTGATGCAATAATATGCCCTGTGCCATACATTTCTCAGTGATCCACAGCGTACAGACGTATGTCTAGAGGCAGATATAGATGCTACGGTCATGTCATTAAGAGGCGCAAAGAAACTGACTTACTACCTATAACCTCTTTGCCAACAGAAGAAGCAGAAACACAATTTGAAAGAAATTGTGAGATGTTAAATGAGATTAAATTACCATACTGACAAATTATAGAGATATAACAACAAATGTAAGAGCAAATATAATCCTAGAATTAAGGGGGTGCAGCGCTGAAGAAACAGCTGATACAAAAAATTTGGAACATGGTTAGGCCACCAGTCCATATGGAAAATACGCTGTTATGTCTTAAAAGCGTTAATGGCCTACCTTATCACTGAATTAGTGCTTTGTGCTTATTACGCAAATGTGTGTAGCCTCTTACGATATGGCAGAGAAACAGAAGTCTAGTAAAACAACAATCAATAAGGGAGCAAAAGTCATTTATCAGTAGGAAGTCTCATGGTTCTATTTTTAAAGAACATAATCTGGTCTTTTCCAAGACTAAAAAGCGGAGTTCACAATCATGAGACTAAACGTAGGTATGAGTTTCAAAGTACAGTACATAATCTCATGAAATACACCTGGATGCGCCAGTGGAGTGCGCAGTTGATCAGTTGTTGTCATCAGGGGCAGACTCACCATTATAACAGGAGGTGTGGAGTGTTATATAGTTAGTATAGAAGGAACAACAGCAGGATAGGTCGCTTATGAGAGCTCGATAACTTCGAATACGGACCAGTCATTTGATGTCACCTGAGTAACAATCAAATGAAGCATCCAAGCACTGCGGAGGGTCGTTGTAATGAAAACGCATGAAATCAGTGGGAGGTATCGCTCGTGAGTCCCAAAGTACAGCCAGTAGTCCATCTAGCACAGACACTGTTCGTAGGCGATTGGTGGGTATATGCCATAATGACGTTCTGTAATAAGTGTCCGGATACTTTTCATCTGATAATGTGCACACCAAGGTCTTGTATCAAAAAATAATGCTATGTCAAAATTAAATTATATTCTATCAATTACCTAAGGAAATGAACAACACTAAATATTAGACCGCTTAAGTTTCTATAGCGTTAAGGAACCTGTAAATATTATTTATGTGAATGAATTTGTAAATGTATCATAAATATTCTTGAACGTAACCTTTCAAATAAAAAAAATCTTGTTGTTATAGTGTTTCGACTGTTTCAGTGCGGTCACGTACTGCCATCTAGGCTGCTAAATGCATTTTGCAACACAATTAAAGGACCACTTCTTCGACACCCTGTACATGTTTCCCATTGCAACGTGTTGCTTCGAAATTTGGAGAAAAGGTGGCTACGACATTCCACTGTAATGGTACAAAAGCGTAGCGCCCTGCGATGTCACACTAGGGCTCGACTTTACTTCAAACAGGAAGATGTCGAAACATGCGAATAGAAGGTCGAAACTCGGAAATTCATGTATCTTGTAGCGTAGGATAATTATGTCACATTGACATAAAATTTCACCAAAATTCTGACCAACGCCACAGATGACGTGTCACATGACGAGAAAGTCGCCACACATCTCTTACCCACACTGTATCCCTTCTTTGACGTCTCTACGACGGTCGGAATGCCAACTCCCAGCGTTGAATTCATGCATCCTTCTAATGGGTGGCTGAGGAATAGAGTTGAAACACACCACTTCTCAGAATCTAAACCAAAAGGACTCAGGGGATGGCATATGGAGCGTCAATGAAACGACGCCTTTCCTTGTGGCGTTAATTAACTCACATTTCGCGGTCAAAACCGACAGCTCTCTGTACGATGGGCAACAGGAGGACAGTCACCTTTGACGACGTTGATACCCCTGGAAGATTCATCTCCTCTCTATTGACATTGTGCGCTTGTATCGCCACTGAACGTGACCAAAACCCCTCACGACCTCAATTTTTGGTGTCGAGTGCAGGCTGGAACCGCTAGGAACCGTTCAGAATTTTTGCACGAAATCTGAAAGTGATCCGAAGCAGCAACAGGTGCTTATAGTTTTCAGCCATACCCTTCCGCACTCTACTTCACCGTCATCACGGAGGGGTAAGACATTGACACGTGAGCGAATACAATTACAAAGGCTCCCTCGAAGAACCTCTGAATGGCAATACTCTTGGTGTAGAACGCCCACATTTATTAAGAATTTTAAAAAAATGCCCTTTACAGTGAAAATCTGCGAAGTTTCTCTAGGCGTCTGCAGGCAGACAACAATTTGACACTCCTCCAGAGCCAGTTCCGCACTTTGCCATTCTATTTGGGCATGTTTCAGAGTCGTACCCCTCCGTCATCAATCAGGGAGAGAAAACTATGGGGGGGGGGGGGGAATGGATAAGCATCTTTTGCTTCTTCGAATCAGTTTCATATTATGTCGAATAACTTTAAATGGTCGCTAGTAGTTCCAACCCGTACAAGACAGCTAAAATTGCGGTCGCGCTGCACTCCGTATGGGTGTGATCACGTTAGAGAAATTACAGCCGAACAATGTCCTTTGATAGGGGTTAAAATGCCCGAGGGTGTTACCAACGTCAAAGGTTTCGAATATAGTCTTCCTGTTGGTCATCGCACTAAGAACTGTCGTTTTCGACCGCGAAACGTGCGGGAATCAGGGTCTCAAGCGAAGAGGCGATTTCATTGCCACTCTTCATGCCTCTCCCTGAGTCCTATCCGTGACGATTGTATGCGCCGGTGCGTCTGAAGTCTTTCCCCTAGCTACCCATAAGAAAAATGGATGTCGCCGTACTGACCGCTTCAGAGGCGTCAAAAGAAGGAGCGAAATGGAGGTAAGAGAGGCTGTGACGACCTCCTCATCGTGTGACACGTCCACGGTGGCATTAGTCATAATTTTGGTGAAATTAAGTGTCGACACCTTGCTGTTTCAGATTTTGGCATATGTCGATAACTTGCTATATGAAGCGTCCCCGAGACCGAGGGTGACGTTGCAGGGTGCCACACTTGAGCACCATTACAGGGGAAGGTTCTAAGCACCTTCAAGGGAAATATTAAGGTTATACGTTGCAATGAGACTCAACTACAGGGTTTTTGAAGGATTCCTATAATACTGTCCCGCAGTATTGATTATACAAGCCTGTCTTTTGAAAAATTTTTTTCATATGACTTCCCAAAATTAGGTATTCTATTTCGTTAGATCTTTTGACAAGGTAAGATCTCTTCTTTTAAAGATTTAAAAAACCGAATCTCAGATACTGAAATAAAAGTTCAGTCTACTTCCTGTGAAACTACTGCCTCTTGTGGATCAATGTAATGCTGATGTTATAAATTTTATAATACTACTGGCGCCTTTAAAATAATTTCCAAGAATTGCCGAAATAAATTGTGGCTACCTAACAGAAACTTTCATCCTTTTGGACGCCGCTTCGTAATGTACACATGAGATGGCGGGAGGGAGGGAGCGAGAGGAGCGAGGAAGGGGTGGCGGGAGTGGCATGGGGAGAAGTGTGCGTCTATTACCAAGGTTCTTCGCACGACAGTTCGGAAAGAGGAGGACCAGAGCGCCTATGTTTAGGCAACTGACTCAACTGTATAGTTCAGAAATTTGCGTGACATTGAGGGGAGAATTATCAGTAACTATGGGATTCAAATGATGGCTAAGGTGAAGCAGATCTCAGTCTCTCTCTCTCTCTCTCTCTCTCACTCTCTCTCCTACACACACACACACACACACACACATACACACACAGACACACGCACACAGGTGTTTCTCGTTTACTGTAGACGATAGAGGTGCTACAGAAATATGCCGTAATTGAAGCAGAGACAATGAAAACCTGTGAAGACAAAGTTTCTGTGATGTTTCCTGAAGGTGTACCACTGCTGTGCTGGGATGTTTTGCACTGTATCTGCATAAGGTCATCTCCAAAACTTGTGTAATAGGTGACACTTCTTATTCCATGAGACTGATTTATTCTCACACCTCATAAAGAAGGTGTGCTGACACAACACGCTCATCCGTTTATGTCCCACTGGGAGTAGTCCTCTTAGCGAGAACGTCGAAGCCTTCTCATCGATGCATGAGCCGTGAACGCTATCTAAACAACGTGACTCATAAGCAAAGGGGAGACACGTTTGTACTCATCCACATAAAAGGCTCAGGAGTTCAATATTATGTTCCAAATATAGTGCACCAGGGATCGCTTGTTGCCATGAAGTAGATTTGTGCATTAGCTCGGTGTCACATTGGACCGTAGGTTAATGTGGAGCCAACGTGTACAAGAGCTGTAGGTGCAGGCACAGGTCCTGCACATGAGCCAGATGTGTGTAAATAGGCAATATTCAGATATCTGTACGCTTCAAACGAAACAGTTTTTTTATGAGGCTGAGACTTGTTTATGCTTTTCTAGTAAACATTACGAGCCTCAAACCGGTATATTTCCCATTTGTCTTCGACTATTCCAAATAGAACAAATGCAATTCTCATATGCAGTTTTCAAAATTGAAATTAACATTTTTTTTTTTTTGCATTTAAAATCGTGAGGGGGAAATATTTTTGCGTCTGGTGAAAATTATCACTCTCTTCCATATGTTTACCACTACAGAATTTATAACTAAATCAGTTTATTTCAGAATCATTTTATTTCAGTTTTACTAATTTTCTTGTGCATTAATTCTGAATTTGCAAGTGCATTAATAGTGAGTATAAAATTTCTGCCCGTCAGGTACAGCTCGGACTGATCCTCTGCCGTCCCTACGTGTCTTTAGTCTTGTAATGGCCTAAGCTGCCAGACCCCGTGGTGTACTTTCGTGTTGTTTGCAGACAGCTCCAGATCCACCTCCTCATCAAATTTTGCGCTTCCAGCGACTTATCCACAACGGCGACGGTGGTGGTGACGGTGGCGGTGGCGGTGGCGGTGGCGGCGTCCTCTTACTCAAATCCATGGCTCTGAAAAAAAGAAGAGTACTTGAGCAAAAGCTCTTACAAGCTCAGACACGGCCGCATCCCTTCGTGTCGTCCGCAAACAGCTTCGACACTGCCACCCCTTGCGTTTCCGGAGACCTCTACACGATCGGGCCGGCTTCGTCGTAGTCAAATTGAAGTGTCTGAAAAGAAAAAATAGTGCATGAACAATGATATACTGTTAGTCATGGGAGCTCGTACGTACTCAGACACCCCAGCATACCTTCGTGTAGTTCTAAGACAGCACCGACACCGCAACCTTCTCAGATTTTGCAATTCCAGCGACTTCTACACGGCGTCGGCAACATCGTCGTATGCAGACTCTCTGGAAAAAATTACGTATATGAATTAAGGCTTTGGAGAAAGAACATATGAGCAAACGTTTACTGCAAGCAGTGGTGGCTAATACGTGTTGAGACAGCAAGGCATACCTCCGTACAGCTTGCAGACGGCATCGACATCGCCAGATCGACGGTTTTTGCGCTTATAGCTTCTTGGTGTCGTCGTCGTCGTACTCAAATTAATCCAAGGCTCGGATAAATAGGAGAGTACATGGCCAAAAGTTTAATGTGAGTCGTGGGAAGTGGTACGTGCTCAGACATCATAGCATACCTTCCCATAATTCGCAAACAGCATCGACGCCACCACTTACGCAGCTTTTGCGCTTCCAACGACTTGTACACGGCGCCGACTTTGTTCAAATACGTTCGCTTCTCCAGTATGCTGTCTACTTGCAGCGACATGTCTCGAAGACTCTGCCTCAGTTTCCGAGCGTTTTTCCTTATACAGATGAATGACAATGCTAAGCATGGTTTTCGTGGAAACGTGCGCTGACGTCATTTCTTTGCCCATTGTCCATTACAATACAACATGAGTGCTACGATACTACACAACTATGCGTGAAAAATGAATTGGGGAAATGTACACTGGCTCACCCACTGATTCTATGTTCGATATCTAGACTGAAAACCTGGTGAATGTAATTCCCAGAGTGCTTTTACGTAACTTGCAGACACTATAGTGTACACTGAGTTTTTAACTTCTTAGGCTATCTGCAATAATCCTCGCTTTTAACAAGGATTGGTACATGCATCATGCACAATATTATGTACTTTTAGTATTAATGAGAGAGCTGAAATAGTTCTTAACACACCAGAATGGTATTTGGATGATACTATGTTCAACTCTCTGGACAGTCGTCTGCACATTCTTATTTCGTAGTTTATTTTCAATGCTTAACCAACCAAACACGCCTCAACCCCATTACGTCTTTAAATTCGTCTCTTGCAACTTTGATTGGAAAGAGAGATTGAATTCCCAGCTTAATCTCTCTTAATTTTGGCTATACGTTACGAAGCGAGACTTTCGCTAAAAGCCAACAGTCTTGTCAAAGAGGACGGAGGAGTCGAAATAGTTTCAGGTAATCATTTGTTATTGGTGTAGGAAACTGTCCCTAAAAGGGTGAAAAATTAGCAATAAGGAAAGGTATGACGGTGAAGAATTTAATGGACATCATGCCATTAATGATGCATAACGTACATCTACAAGAAAAGTCCCTATCGCTGGTAGCCTTTCACATAAAAACCAGACAGAAAACTGATGATCCCTCACCTCAGATACGAGAACGTGTTTCATTTACACAGCAGGCAACGTATGAGACTGCTAAACAGAGGACATCGATTAGATCGAAAATTGTTAGCGCCTGCTGGAAGACAGTTACGGAGCTACGTAGCGTCCCTGCAGTGCTCATATCCAGAAACTGATTAAGCAGAGAATGAGGCAGCGGTCGGTGGCTATAATAGCGTCCTACTGGACGATACAGCTTTACACTTCACTTTATGAAGATGTCAGTTCCTGCGTCGCTTTGTTGGCCTGCGTCCTTATGATGGCGTACAACTTTGACCAAGGAACCCTTGTAAGGCCTTTCTAACACATTTAACAAGAAGCTATACGAAATAGACTGTGTGACAAATAAAGAAAAGCACGTACAACATATGGTGAATTTCAGTGTAGCTTCGTACGCGTCCACGCCTTCCGCGAATATGTAAATGATTCGAGCTGCAGCTCTCTGTTACAGGTACATAAGTATTATTCGAGTTTAGTGATTTTACCAGGCTAGTTAAGCTATTTAAGTATGTGAACGGCGTCAGATAGTGAACGATTGCTATGGAGGACATGAACACCGTCAGATAGTGAACGATTGGTATGAAGGACACGAAGATCCCACGTACTCGTGTGGAACAGGGTTATCAGCAAGAGTTTGCAAGTGGCCTCATTGTGAGACTTCATTTAGCTTGCTGATCGAATTGTGTAATCTATTGGCTTTTAGGGCATTTGGACGTGACAGTGGTCCTGTGTTGGCCTGCATGGGAAAGTGAGAGAGGGAATACTCTTCGTCAAGGTTCCGGTCGACCACGTATAACCACCACAAGGGAAGATCAACGTATTTTGCACCAACCACGTCATAAAGTTTTGAAGTCCGTGCCACCCACCCGAATAGAGTCAATGGGCTCCCGGCAACATTTTGTGTCATCCAACACCAACGTCCGCGACTAGGCAGCAGTCAGACCACAGAATTACCGGGCAGCGTGTAGCCTACCGTCCACACCACAACACAGGTACATGTTTGGTTGTGGTTGTGGTTGTGGAGTAACAGCGATTGATATAAAATTAATTTAGTATTAAGAAAAAGTGATTAAGACTGTTTTCTTAACACTAAGCAGATACATGTGTTTGGACAGGTGCTGTGAAGGAATGAACTGCTCATGAATGGTGTCGCATTGTGTCCGGTGATGAATCAATGTTCTGCACTGCCTCTGATAACCACCTCCAACCATTTTACGTACACACTCTGGAAGCCACCGTGTGGTGCGTGGTGGAGGGTACTTTTAGCCATTATTAGTCATTTACTTTCCTGCTCCACTCACAAACAGAGAGAGAGAGAGAAAATGTGTGCCTATATGGCTACGTACGAGCCTTAATTTCTCTTATCTCCTTTTCGAAGTCCGTATGCGAAACTTACATTGACGGCAGTAGAGTCGCTCTATAGTTAGCTGCAAAAGTCTCTTCTCTAAATTTCCTTAATAGTATTACACGAAAGAGAGTTGCCTTCCCTCCAGGGATTCCTATTTGATTCACGAAGCGTCTTCGTAATACTCACGTGTTGATCGAGCCTCCTGGGGACAAATCTGGCAGTGAAGCTATGAATTGCTTCGATGTCTTCCTTTAATTGGACATGGTAGGAGCACTGATACTCAAGCAGTAGTCAAGAATGAGTCTCATATGCATTTTACACGCAATCTCCTTTGTGCATGGGCTACACTTTATTACAACCTTCCCAGTAAACCGAATTCGACCATTGACCTGCTTTTTTACAATCCTTACTTTCTCGATCCATTCCATACAGCTTTGTGCAATTATGCCTACATAGTTAATCCACGTGAGTGTGCCCGTCGCCACACAACTAATACAAGATTTGAATATTACAGGACTGTATTTCCTACTGAGCTGCACACATTTCCATTTTTATACGTTTAGAGTAATCTGCCGTTGATAACAGCAAACAAAAAAGCTGTTTAAGTCAGCCTGTATCCTTCTACAATCATTCAACAACGACACTGTTCAATACAATACAGTGTCATCAGCGAACAATCTTAGATTGATGCACACCCTATAAGACAGATACTATAGTTTATGTACATAAAGAACAGGAGCGGTTTTACCACATTTCGATTGCACAGTCCTGATAATACCGTTGATGAACACCCGCTGTCCAGAGCAATGAACTAGGTTCTGTTACTTAAGAGCTGTCCCCGTCGCTCACATATGTTATGTCCTAGCCAGTAATGCCAACCGAGCCCGCTACCAAAAGGTTGGCAGCATCAAAGTCCGGACGCCGTCCGCATAAGCAGCGCCAGCGAGACAGCAAATCGCCGCAAGTCTGCGCGCGCCACCGCTGGCTTCTGGCTTCTTAAGCGCTGGAGTCGCGAGCGCTAGAACAGTTCTGTATTCGCCGCTCAGTTGTATACGCGCCACCGAATTGTGTACGTGCTAGTCAGTGTGTGTTCATCGCAGCAGAGTTGTTGTTTGTCGTCAGCCGACGCTGACCTAGCCGCTCCGACTCGAACTAGACAGATTTCTGTAGATACCGAGTTCACTACTGTGTTTCTGTATCTTCATGAATAAAGATAAGTACCGACTTATTTGATCAGAGTGTTTGGGGTTTCATCTTTCTGTTTACTGTTCCAGCGGAGCGGTCGGCCCGCTATTAAAAGTGTGGCGGTGACTTCGTAAGCCATTCCTACAGCCAAAGTGTTTGTCGCTACGAACACCGCCACAAAAACATATATGAGAATCTACTCCGTATGCTTAGTAGATTTTTGTTAACAATCTGCTGTGTAGCACCGTGAGAAACGCATTAGAGATATATGAACATGGAATCTGTCTGTTGCCCTCCATCCACCGTTCGCAGCATAGCGGGCAAGAAGAGGACAAACTGACTTGCGAAAAACGATGCTTTGTAAATCCACTCTTATTTGTGGACATGAACTGTTGTATCTCGAGGAAAATTTTTCCATTTGAATTTATACTGAACCGCCAAAGAAACTGGTACACCTGCCTAATATCGTGTGGGGCATCCGCGAACACCCAGAAGTGTCGCAACACGACGTGGCATGGACTCGACTAATGTCTGAAGTAGTGCTGGAGGGAACTGACACCATGAATTCTGCAGGGCTGTCCATAAATCCGTAAGAGTCCGACGGGGTGGAGATCTCTAATGAACTACACGTTGAAATGCGTCCCAGATATTGGCAATAATGTTCATGTCTGGGGAGTTTGGTGGTCAGGGGAAGTGTTTAAACTTAGAAAATTGTTCCTGGAACCTCTCTATAGAAATTCTGGACGCGTAGGTTGTCACATTGTCTGCTTAAATTACGTCCGTCCGTCGGAAAGCACAATGGAATGAATGGATGCAGGTGATCAGACACGATGCTTACGTGCGTGTCGCCTGTCAGAGTCGTATCTTGACGTGTCAGGGGTCCCATATCATTCCAAACTGCTGACGACTCGCACCATTACAGAGCCTGCACCAGCTTGAAATGTCCCTTGCTGACATTCGGGGTCCATGGATTCATGATGTTGTCTCATACCTGTACACGTCCATCCGCTCGATACAATTTGAAGAGACTCTTCCGACCAGGCAACATGTTTCCAGTCATCAATGTCGGTGTTGACGGGTAAAATCGAGGTGTAAAGCTTTGTATAGTGCAGTCATCAGAGGTACACGAGTGGGCCTTCGGCTCCAAAAGCCCGTATCGGCGATGTTTCGTTGAATGGTTCACACGCTGACATTGTTGATGGCCTAACATTGAAATCTGAAGCAATTTGCGGAAGGGTTGCACTTCTGTCACACTGAAAGTTTCTCTCCAGTCACCGTTGGTCACATTCTTGCAGGATTTTTTTCCAGCCACAGCGATGTTGGATTTATGATGTTTTACCTCATTCCTGATATTCACTGTACACTCGTGAAGTGGTCGTACAGGAAAGTCCCCAATTCATCGCTACCTCGGGGATGCTGTGTCCCATGGCTCGTGCGCCGACTATAACACGATGTTGAAACTCATTTAGCTCTTGAGAACCTACCATTGTAGCTGCAGTAACCAATCTAACAACTGCATTAGATGATTGTTGTATTATATAATCATTGCCGACAGCAGCACCGTATTCCATCTGTTAACATATCTCTTTCTTTGAATACGCTTGCCTACACCAGTTTCTTTGGCGCTTCAGTGTAGAATATGCTCACGAATTCTGCAGCAAACCAACGTTACTGATGTTAATGTGCAATTTTGCGTGCCCCTACTGGAGAGAAAGAGAGAGAGAGAGGGCGACGGAGTGAGAGAGAGAAAGAGAAATCGAAGAAAAGGTCCAGCTTGCAGGCTGGAGTGGTAGGCGTAATTATGATCGCAACTAAAATACAACGTATATGTCGAGGACATGTTGCCAGGCAAATGGATGGTAGATGGAGGAAGGAAGTTCTTTATTAGATTCCAGACGAGAAAAAATGGTCGCCACTATAACGCAATGGAAGGTGCGTGGATGACATCAAAAATCACGCTGACGCAAGACGTATAGTTACAGTCAGCGACCATAATGCTTGGGAAAGTATAGAGGAAGAGAGGTTCTTTTACCCATCAAGATGACTTCGTTATGATAGCTTTGTCGAGCTCATTTAATTCGAGTTATTTGTACACTACCTGAAAAGATAAAAGCACGAAGAAAGGAAGAGGAAATTTTGTGGGTTGAGATGGTGTATGACGTGTTTTTTCAGTGATTACAAAATCGAGTCAAATTTACGTGCAGCTTGTCAGTATGAAACCACTTGCCAGCATGACGATGCACCCCTTCAGGCATGCATTGATTCTGCCGGTGAAGGATTACGTAAGGCCTTTGTATTTTCTCCCTAGGCGAACTGGCCCACAACTCTTGTATTTATTTACTAGAGTCAAGAATTGAACAAAATTCTAAATCACATGAATATACGATATTGAGAGATAATATTTAAAGAACACTATCCTTAATTTACAATTTCCGAAGTTAACATAATGCATTGAATGGCCTTCTCCCAAAATTGAACAGCAGCAATTCTACCGCCTTCAGTGTTTATCAGCTCTTCATCACTGCATGACACGGGGCAGCATGGACAGCGGCACAAGTATTTCCTTGTCGGTTCTGCTCAGCATTCAAATTGTGTCGGTCCCCGTTTGACAAAGTTGTCCCTGGATTAACAAACAACTGATCTTAGTCTGTTCAATGATCTCCAGGTGGGCCAATCAATCCATGCGGCAGGAACTCACCACGTTTCATCCGCGTTTAAAATTGGTCACATCTAGCTGTCCATAGCTGTTATGTGGCGTCATGTAGAAAGAGGCTCAACTAATGAAACTAGGATATCAAGCTATACTTCGGTGGCTGATGATTGTGGTGAGAGTATAAATGATTTATTTCAACTTTTCTGCTTTCAAGGTCTGCAGCTACTTTGCAATGTTTATCAATACAAGAAACACCTGCTAAACAGGTAACGTTCTCTGTAGGTGTCGGTTTCAGACATTCAGTCGTCAGTCGTGCAGATTCACTCAGTGTGTCGCACACTTGGCTTGTACGGGCAGATCGGTACTATACGCAGCACGCGTACTCCAGTGCGGAGAAATAGAGTGCCACGGCGGAGGTCCTGAAGAATTGAGGCTGGGCTCCCCACTTACCGCCAGAGATTTTCCGAATGGTGTTTTGTGGGGCTATCACTCTTAGCTTGGTGTTGAGACAGTGCGTAATATGCCTTCTACTATAAATTGCTCTTGCGCGTAAAATTTTGTGTAACGGTTCAGAACCGAAGAGTCTGTATACCAACATGTATACTATCTATACAAATAAACGAGGGTGCAGCTTTCAGTTTTTTTGAGAGGATCTAGAAGATGCCTGGCTGTTCGTTTTCGTCTTTTGCCATTCAAATGTTATTATGTATGCGTTCTTATAATACTAGTCCAAATATGGACATTAATAATCATTGTACTGCCAATTCCATTTTCAGCTTTTTGTGGGAGAGATGCAACATTCCAAGTGGTACCGATCTGTCCATTAATGTGACGTTGCTACTAATTTTCAGACTTTATCTTCGTTATCGTACAAAGAGAACCAGCGGTCATTCGAAGAAGAGGTCTGAGAATTATAACTAATTACACCATCTATTTGATTATTTGATCTTCACATGCAGTTTACATTTTTAAAAGTTGCGTCGGTCTACATAGTCAGTTGCGCGTCTCCTAACATCAGTCTGAGACAGTTACAACATGCATTACTTCCCTGGTTCGGCACTTCAGTGAGCTGGGGTGGAAGCCTGCTTACAAGTGTTAGCGGTATGTTAGAGTCCTATCTAAACAGACTCCCAGGTGTGTGTTCAGGCGTAAGACAGTGTTCCAAATTGGTGCTCTCCAAATTAATTTTTAGTTTTACTACAACTGTCGTAATTGGCCCTTGATGTCCTGAATATTGGCAATGAGAGTGCGTTGACGATCAAACTGGGGCGACAAATGTCATTATGGGTCGAGATCTGGGGATCTTTCGGGGCGTAGGAGTACTTCAGCGTCACGCAGATTGTTCATAGAGACAGATGCCATGAAAAATAGCTTCACGATAATGTCGAATGACACAGGATGTTGTGACGTACTGCTGTGCCGCCAGAGTTCCTTCAAACACTACATCATGACCCGAAATCGTAAACAATGCTTCCCCACACCCTCAAGCCAGGGGTAAGACCGCTGTCCAAAACACTGGACGAGTGTAATCTTTACATAGGTCGCCCTCATATTTACTGATGATGGTCATCCGGAGTGGTGCACACTATGCGGTGCTATTTATCAGCAGTCAATGTTTCCTTGACATGACACCACTCCAAACACAGCTGGTTGTGTTGTGGCGTTAACGGCAGTGTACGCATGCGACAGTAATTCCCTGGTCCAGCTATTTCTAGTCTTCTACTAATGGTGTGGAATGGCACAGAATGTTTGTAAGGAGTCCATTGCCTGTTCCCGGAAGGTACATGCATATACGAAAGTGTTATGACGTGCTTGGGACACTGTAAGGTGATACTCCCTTGTGGTGCTCAGACTTGGTCGACTGGAATATTGATGACGAGTGACGCTGCCCTCGCATTTCTATTGAGACCAACGTTGGGCCACTGCCACACTTGAATAATCCCCAAATATGGATACTGCACGATTCGACCAACCGGTCGAGTGGGGACCCACAATGAGATGGCTTTCTTATTCTGATAACGCTGTGTCACAAGTGTATACGGCATCTCCTTGTGCTTCACAGCGATCACTCAACGTATGACGCTGTTCACGCCCCTAGTGTTGCCTATCAGGTCTGGTAATAAAAATAAACACAAACAACACTAATAAAACCATGTGACCGTTCTACCTGTCACACAAAATAATTAAATAACCACTGATGGTGTGTACGTGTACGACGATATGTTCATATCTGGCTGCGTGCTCTGCCTGCTTCACTTCTAATGTCACACATTGAAAGTGAGTAATTTTCCTGTCAAGGGATGATTTTTTACTCAGCTGCTCATAACCAGGAACTGCCTGGAACAGAGGAGGTCCAACTTAGACATACAGGCAGTGCCTATTACAACCATTTACAAGAAGAACTGTGAAAAACTCAAAGAATCAGGGGTTTTCATAACTAAAAGTAACATCTGATGACAAAGTTGTTGGCTGGAAGATACGAATAAGAAAGATTTTCTTTCTTCACGCGGAGTGGTGTCTTATGATATCTGTTGTCTGTAAATGCTTGTGAAGCACGTGAGTGGGGTTCTAGTATCGTGCCAATAACGATAAGGGAGGAGTCAGTCTTACTGTTCCGTTCAAAGAGACACAGTGTAGGGGTTTGTAATTTAGCTCAGGACACTGTTACAAAGTCTGATGATGAGGAACTATACGAAACAATCCTCGTCGCCTGGTCTGTCAAATACTGCTTGTGCAAGGTTCTTTTACCACCAGGATATGAACCACCAGAATTTCAAAGAAACACCTACAAGTCTAGCGCCACCGCAAGTCCTTGGCTAAAGACAGAGTACGGTTTCTTTTGTTCACTCCTGTGACTTGCACCTTGATGGTACGTGACTTCTATGTTCATGGTACCTAGGCATTTGTCCAGTTATCAATCCAAAAACTGCAATACCGGATGATATTCCTTTTCATGATTTTCCCCCTGCTTTCACTCAACCCGATTTCCACGTCTGTGTGTAAATCTTGTATCCTAAAACGTCAAGTACCATCCTGGGTCGAATACCACGGTAAATTATCTAATAGGTAGTGCAAGGAAGAATGATTAGGATATAACGTCCGGTTACCAACGAGGTCGTTAGAGAGTGAGCACCATTTCGCCCTGGGCAAGGTGGGAAAGGAAATCGGTCGTGAATTTTTCAAGGGAACCATTCAGTCTGCATGCAGGGCCGCCGTCGTTGGGATACTGGGCTTGCTTAGCGAAGGAACAGAATTCGAATCCTCGCATGACCATCTTGGTTTCAGTTTACATAAAAAATTTAAGCAAATTGCACACAAGCTTAATGGGATTTAAGTCGGGGGGAAAGGGCTGGCTAGTCCATTCGTCACTTCTACTCTCGTTCCAAGAGCTCCTACACCTGCACAGTCAGAAAAGATGGACAATAAAGTTGACCAGTGAGTGCACCACATTCGAACGTTCGCAGTTCAGTACGCCATTGCAACTTCATGCTTCCCAACGACATAACACCTGGACCACCTAAAAGAACATGTCCGACAATGCTGGACGTATCCTCATATGACGAAATATGTGAGAGCATGATGCACCGAGGAACATTATAGAACCTCTTCGTTTCGGTAGTAGACGTATTATGGCGTGGGGAGGCATAATGTGACACCGGAGTACTGATCTCCAGTTCTTCGAACCCACCGGTTAACGACATTGTGACACCGTCCTTTCAGGAGTGCATTCGGCAATTACTGACACCGTCTTTTCAGGAGGGCATTCGGCAATTACTTAAATTATTAGGATCTCAGTGCGTGACAGCATCAATTAGCGCAGGTGGAGGAGTTATCGGAACCTGAGGATTTTAGGTGAAAGGACTGGCACGCCCGGTTCCCCAACTAAAATCACGTCGAGACCCGTGTGGGAGGATTCGGAAGACGTACTGCAAGTTGCAGAGCATTCATGACGTCCCGTGGTGATCACATACCCTATCAAGGACCAGATCTCGCCTTGTGTAGTAGCCACTAAACTGTCAGGAATCGTGGTGACTTTGCTGTAATGATTGTCTTTGAATAAAAGTGTCATCTCTGTTCCTCTAGCCGGGTATTTCCTTCAGTTAAATTCTGTAATATACTGCAGCAGTTCTTTCTATGTTTGGTCCCAGTTTCGTAGAGCTATTTTAGTTGGCAGTGATACATCATGTGAAAGTTACTTTCGTCCTTACGTTTTGTAGATAAACATTAATACATTGCAAATCGTTACGAAATGCATGACGTAGGATACTTCCCACTGCACCAAGTACTGGGGCTACTTTCTCATTCATTCGCGTTTGGTGCGCGGAGGAAAGATTTTTTAACCGTCTCTGTGCTAATTGCTATCAGTCGTAGCTTGCTCTCGCTATCGCTACGGGAGCGACACCACAATGCTGCTCTTACCATATTCTTAGTTACTCACTCTTGATACTTTGCAAGTAAACTCTCGCAGAGCGATTGACTTCTGTTTTCAGGTATATACCGGTTCAGGTCATTCAGCACGTCCTTGTTCTCTCGCGTGGATCAGTGAAACATATCACAGTTCATACTGTATTCCTTGATACACGTCTGATATCCTCTGTTTCTAGGATTTGTCGCACGAGTGTTCAGTAAGCAGTGTCCACCGTAAACTGCACTTTCCCAGTATCATACCAATGAACGGAAGGCTGCCACCTACCTTCCATACGACAGTGATAATGAGACCACTTTATTTCATATCCCTACAAATTGTTACAGCCAGGTATTTGTGTGGCGAAAGTGATTGCAAAAAATGTACCGGTACCTTAGTCGTCAGCGACCATTACGACTGTATCTTCTATTAGTTCCAATTTTTCAGAAATTCTCTGACGACCTCCGGTAGCAAACAGTTATGCGACCAGTCGTGTCACCATTCATTGTTACGTTCAGTATCCCCTGTTAGTACTGTTTCGTGTGGGACTCTCGAGCAGTATTCCAGGATGGTTCTCTAGAGTGTTTTGTAGACAGAAGACTGACAGCATTGTCGCCGTCTCCTGCGCACGAACTGTAGTCTGTCATCTGCTTTACACACGACTGGGTCCTTGGGATGTGTCCACTTCATATCTCCACATATTGCTGAAGCTATGAATTTGTAGAGTAGGCTGGTTTCAAATGTAATTCATTCTTAGCAACAATTACAATAGCTTTTGTCGTTAATGTTAATGTATGCCCACATAGTGACTAAAGGTTATCAGTTATAACGTCCTCTTAGAAAAATTATGAATGACTGTGGTGGTAAACTTCCACGTTATTTGATACAAGGACAGGTGACAAAAACTGAACGCACTCAGACATTTCTCTCTTTGCGTATTATGATCATCACTAAACTGACACACAATATTTATAGCGCAATGCAATCTGACTTTCAATAATCCCTACAAAAGAATGGCCCTCACTAACAGTAACCTATATCTTTCATGAATCACTTACCTCACAAAAATCGTCGTTACTTGAACTACTGAAATACAGTGAGCGCCAATACTGCGAGCCAAATAAAAGATTAAAAGATTCTAACTACTGAAGGCACCAAGTACTGATAGGCATAGTTAGCAGATGAAAGATTTTGATGGAGACCAAACAATGTATTTACCTTGATAATGTTCAAAAGTCATCATATATATAAATTCATGTCCTCCATCTCTACAAATTTCCTTTTTCTGGCGGACACACGTCCAGATCGTCCGCTTATAGTAATCTCTCAAAATCCTGGCATCTCTCTCTCCACATCCACCACTGCTGGCGGCTCACCTCCAACCGCCCAACACTATGCGCTCTTCACATCCAACCGCCCAACACTACACAAGCGAATATTCCAACAATGAGTCCAACCAGCCACAGACGGCACACAGCGCAGTCAGTGATTTTCATACAGAGCACTACGGGGCGTTACCAACATAAAAACTAAAACAACCTACTTACACTGTCATCCACTACATGTTTCCGTCGTTGCCTCACTAGTGTGTACCTAGAAAATGAATTAACAACAGTAACGCACAAAACAGGTTATATATTACCAAATGGAAAATTACGAAGATCAGGCAACCCAAAAATCAGAATAAAAACCGAGCTTGTCAAGAGAATACAAGTACACTCTAAGAAAATAAATGACGTACTACGAATGGATCAACAGAATGGGTCTGAAATCGGTAGATAAGATGTACATATACAAACAAATGATTAAAATTTCAAAAAAATTAGATGGTATGTTCAAGAGAAAGAGGTTTAGAAGTTAATAACACATTGCTTGACCTCTGGTTCTTGTGCAAGCAGTTATTCGGCTTGGAATTGATTTAAAGCGCTCTTGGATGTCTTCCTCAGGTTATCGCGCCACATTCTCTCCAATTGATGCTCTACATCGTCGAAGTCCCGAGATGGTTCGAGGGCCCTGCCTATAAGATTAAAAATGTTCTCAACTGGAGAGATATCCGGCGACCTTGCTGGCCAAGTTATGGCATCGAAAGCACGAAGGCAAGTTGTAGAAACTTTCGCCTTTTGCGGGCGAGCATTGTCTTGCTGAAATATAAACCCAGGATGGCTTTCCAACAAGGGAACAGGACGAGACGTCGGATATTGCAGTGCCGCTGATGACAATCAATGGGGTCCTGCTATTAAATGGAAAGGCACTCGACACCTTCACTCGCAGTCAGTCTAGGGCGTCTCCAGAAACGTCTTCTGCATCTCATTCACTGGAGAATAAGCGTTTTCAGTGATGAGTTCCGCATCGAAGGGAATCGAAGTGAACACTCATAAACATCGAAGAAGTGTCTGGAGACGCCCAGAACAGAGGTGGGATACCAACCTGACTGTCGCCCACCATAAGGCCCAACAGCCAAGAGTGATGATTTGGGATACAATTTCATTTCACAGTAGGACTCCAGCACGCTCCCTTTTGTTGCCCTTCATGATAAGCCATCCTGAGCCTACATTTAATCAAAATAATTCCCACACACACACACGGCGATAGTTTATTGCTTTCTTCGCGCTTTCCAAACCACACCTTGACCAGCGAGGTCACCAGACCTCTCCCCAATTGAGATGTGTGTAGCGTCATGGACAGTGCCCTCCAACCCGCTCTGGATTTTGACGATCTAATGCGTAAATTGGACAAAAATTTATATGATATTCTTCAGGAGGACATCCAACAACACTGTCAATCAACGTCAAAAAGAATAACTGCTTGCATAAAGTCCAGAGTTAGACCAATGCGTTACTGACAGGCTCAATTTGTGAAGCTCTTTCTCTTGAATAAATCACCCTATTTTCCTGAAATTGTAATAATTTCTTTGTCTGTACAAATTAATCACATCTACCGATTTCCATCGCATTCCGATAATTCTTTCGTTGTGCTTCTTTTCTTTTAAGTGTATGTAGCTATATAGGTACTTCCCTATAAACATCGACGAAAATCTTTCACACTTAGGTATTCTCTGTCAAGGAGGCATAATGATCCTGAAAGAAAAAGGAACAATTGAATAAAGAAGCTTTTCGATACCCCTGAGTGCGGTAAGGACGTGTCACAACGTAATCTTACTTGCAGAGTGGGCTACCGGTTGAGTGCATTGGCTCATACAGTCAGAAAGGTAGAGATAGGGCTGGCACTCTGACGAGCGCAGACAAAGTGGGTCTGTACCTTGGGCCACATGTGTAGCGATCTAGTTGGTAATAGGTAACATAAATCAGCAGCTTATGAGTCCCCAATGGATTACTTACCAGTAAGGGCGCAATAAGTTGGCCGCCAGTCCCTTACCAGTGATCGCTGAAAGTCGGGACCATTTAGAACACTTCGATGTTGACTTTCTGCTTTATTTTTCTGCCGCCGTCAGCGACCCCAACGTTGTGACGCTGACTGTGTGTTCTCGTGCTGTTTCTGTGAGTGGACAGTTAAATGATTAATCACAGTAACTGTGCTACATTAAACGCTTTATGCTCTGTGAGACGGACCGCAGATGTTTACTAAATGTTTTAATCATTGTATTGTATTACAATATCCTAAATTTAATTTCTTATTTGTTGCTAAAAACATGAACGGCATTTGAAAATCATTGTCTCAACAATGAACATTCACCATTACATGTTGCTTACACGTTAAAATTTATATCATAGCCATCGCTTGGAGCAATCGCACACGCGCATGATATATCATTTCTGTAAGAGAAACAACAAAACAATCCGTCTCGCAAACCCTCTGACAGTGCAGGAGCTGTGTTTTTATTCCTCTACCGTGAGGAAAGCCGCCGACGTTAACTCAATTCCCGCCCGAATGAACCAAAGTCAACCGAAGTTAAGCGCTTCTTGAAATATTACTGCCTCAGTATTTTTGTTTATTACTGAGCATGAAAACTACTCCCTTAAAAAAGTTTTTAACGTGACTCGACGTTTATGGATTCGGTTGTTAACTGCTTGACGCATATTATTGTAAAATAAGGCTGAGGACCGCGGGATGCACGAGTACTTCATTTGGGCCACATACCGCCCTGGGGCGCTGTTTGACGACCATTGACCTAAAATACTGAAGTGTTTAGGAATTTCAGTCGTTATAACTTATTTCATTCATAAATGTTAGTTTAGTTTGGTCCACATATATAATTATTTGTTTTTCATTTTTTTACTAGTGTATGACTAGTCCTTAAATTTTTGACGCATTGGTTGGTATTTTGCGGCACTCCCACTACATTCTTGTGAGTAATGAGAATTTTTGAATTTGAGTACTTTTATATTTCCGATAATTAACGGTAATCATTGGTTTGAGCACACATACCATAAATGGTTACGACAGTAGACTCTAGAATGTTAGACAATTATTTTGTAACTTATACAATGGAGAGAGTTTTCGAATATCATAAAACTCCATTCATAAGATGCTACAACAAGGGTATTGCAAGCACGTAGGCTCGTAGGAGATAGGAAGGGGTAGAATAGATTGACTGAGTTTACAATACAACAATTAGTTCCTTATTGTTAACCCTAGCTAACTGAACAGGTAGCAAAATCTTAATATCATGGATATGTTAATCCCAAAAATTATAAGGATGGAAAGAGAACATTTAATATAAAAGTTAACAGCTTTTTCACTATCATAGCACAAAACAACAAGCTGGTGCAGCAAGCTCATGACAGAAATTACATTCATCAGTAGTATTACTCAAAAATCAAAAGATAACAACACAATTAAGATAACATTTAGTGAAATGAGTACGTACGCTTCCCCGGCGTAATAAGTCTTGGAAGTCTCTTCGGGTTTGCTGCCGGATCCTAAAATTAACTTGACTCGATATTTCGGGGATCCAACTGTTCGCCATCTTCAGGAAATGCTGCTTCTGCTGATGAGTCCCGCTGAGAACTGACGCAAGATTGCAATTCGACGTCCTATATAGGTCACCGTTCAGTACACGGCGCATGCGCCGCCCATCACGGTTTCTGCCTTACAAAACAGGGAGGTCACGCCGCCCTTAGTTAAACACTGCTGGCAACGATATATCGCAATCAAGGCGCACCGAAGAACGTTCAGTTTTGATGTGAGATAATACAGGATTCCACGTTTTGCTAAGAGGAAACCCACTGCCTCTGTTGATTAAATTATCAGCCAACCTAATTTCAATCGCCTCTTTATAGACACTATTCCAAAAACCGGAAATGTTGGCAATCACAAATGAAATTTGAGGAAACCGCAATTATTTTTTCTATTTCCTCATGTATAATGGGTTCCAATTCCTCATGAATAATAGATTTCCAACTGCCTTTACATACAGTATTCCCCGTTCAGTGTCCTCTTATATTTTCACTATCTCTTTTCACTCTGCTTCTGACATCGACACATATCTCTGTGGGCTTCCTCTCCTATCAGTCGTCCGGCTATATTTCTCTGGCGTTTCAGCAGATATTTGCAATTTCGTGTTTGCATTGTGTACCTGAAGTCAGTCCAGAAAAAAACTACCCAACACCTCTTTCATGCGAAGCCCAACGTCCACGGATAGTGTGACTTTTGAAGCGAAAGTTAACGTCCCCATCGATAGAGCAGTCCCATACTATTCTAGTGCGATATTACTTTTACCGTTATATGTTAATAAGGACAATAAAACTCTAATAATAACAAGCCCTCGAGTAACGCCAGCACTACTCTGGCCCACCCGACTTCTACCGCCAACTATGCTGCAGAGTCGCTGCTGGATTGCTGTCTTTTCTTCGTTTTGTACTGTGCCTGTTTCTACATACAAATCATACGAATATCAGACTATACGAATTTGTGGGTGCTCTATCGAATGGGCACGCATAATTCTGATTTAAAGATAGTTTTGTTTGTAATAGAGAACAAACTGGCTCTCTGTCACGTTCTTGGGCTGACTCCAGTTACGCGAACAAAAACGAAATTCTAAATATCTGCCGAAACACCAGAGAAAATAAGCTTGGCGTCTCTTAGCTGCTTGATTTGTAGAAGAAGAGGTTCCCGTACTGTGAACTTTCAGGAATGATTTTTAAGCGTAGGTATCTTAAATCGTTATTTTCACACTTTTCTCAGTATTTGAAAGTGTGAATACAACGTTTGTTTTATAGTACTTGGACCGCAGAAAATTTCTGTCTTACCACATCTCGGAATCTGCAGTTCTGATTTTATTTCGTCAGTGGTACCGGTGACTACCATCACAAATCAAGCACTATAGTTTGCTGTCTATTCTAACGGGAATGGAAATGGAAATGAGCGTTTGGAGTCATTGGGCGGGAGGCCCCTTGCGAGGCAGGTCCGGCCACCTTAGTGCAGGTCTTATTACATTCGACGCCACACTGGGCGACCTGCGTTCCGGACGGTGATGAAATGGTGATTAAGACCACACAACAAACTGTCCCTGATCGGAGAAAATCCCCGACCCACCAGGGAATCGAATCCGGGCCCGTAGGACGGCAATCCGTTACGCTGACCGCCCAGCTGTCGGGGTGGGGGGGGGGGGGGGGGAGGAGGACTTGTAACGGAAATAATTTTGAATAGCTCACACTCTTCTCTACCCTCCTATTCATGACGAATCCTACTACTATCGTTATACCATTTAGTGATGCTACTGATATGACCCTATACTCGTGTGACCATAAATCATCACCTTCTTTTCATTTCACTTTGCAGACCCCCACTATAGCTAAACTGCGCTTTTGCATTTCTCGATTCAGATTTTCTAGCTTCCGTAGCACACACTGACTTCTCACATTCCATGTTCCGACATACTCTTTCACTCGTATTCAATGGTTTTTTCATTGTCGCCTCCACCTTGACAGTCACTTCCTGGATAGTTCAATGGGCGGACTAATGGAGGCCACATCGTGAGACTTCTTCAGCTACAAGACAGATTTTCTGTCTAGACAGATTCAGATTATGTGTCTCTAGTGCTGTGGTTTCCATAGCCTTCTGCACTCTCTTTTTTTCTTTTTTTGTTTGAGTCATCAGTCGTATGACTCGTCTGATGAGGCCCGCCATGAATTTTTCTTCTGTCCAACCCCTTCATCTCTGAGTAGCACTTGCACACAACGCCTGCAATTATTTCCTGGATTCTCTGTTTCCCTCTACATTTTTTATCTCTTTAGTAGTATGGAAGCTATTTCGTGACGTCTTGACAGATGTCCTACCATCCTGTTTCTTCTGTTTGTTAGTGTTTTCCATATATTCATTTCCACGTTGATTCTTCGGATAGCCTCCTCATTCATTATCTTATATTCCTTATTTCGTCCACATCGTGATCAGCAACCCTAATGTTACGTTCCGCTCTTCTCATTTCTGATACTTCTCATTACTTTCGTCTCTCTTCGATTTACTCTCAATACAAATTCTGTACACATTAGACTTTTCATTCCATTCAGAAAATCTTGTAATTCTTCTTCACTTTCACTGAAGATGGCAATGCCATCAGCGAATACAATTGTTGCTATCGTTTGATCGTTAATTTTAATCTCACTTTTGAACTTATTTCCTTCATTCTTTCTTTAGTATATACATTCAACGATAGACATTAAGGACTGCATCCCCCTTCTCCAGTCTTACTGTTCGCACCTGGTTCTTGTATATTTTGCATATTACCACTCTTTCCCTATAAATTATCCCTGATTTTCTCAGAATTTCTAACATATCGCACCATCTAACTCCGTCGAACGCTTTTTCCAGTTTCTGCAATTCCCATGAACGCGTTTTGAGTTTTCTTTAGTCTTGCTTCCATCATCAACCGCTATGTCATAACTGCTTGTCTGGTGACCATCCCTCTGCTGAAGCTGAACTCTTCGTCATCTAACACATCTTCATTTTTCTTTTCCTTCTTCTGTATAATATTTTTGTGAGCAACTTATATGCACAAGCTGATAAGCAGATTGTGGGATAATTCTCGCACTTGTCCGGTCTTCCAATCTTCGGAATTGTGTGAATGTTTTTTTCCGAAAGTCAACTGCCAGATCACCAGACTCATACATTTTACACACGAAGATGAATAGTCATTTTGTTGCTATTTGCACTGAACCTCTGTCCGCCCCTCCACCCTTTTTGACAAAGCCGTTGGCAGAATGAGGGTGATATATTATGCCGGAAGATTTAGATCAACATTACTGATGATTTTCATTCGAAAGCTAAGAGGTGGCGGTGTTTGAATGCGTAAAATCAGAAAATAGGAAGGAGAGTGCTGATGAATTCCACTGTGTACCACGTAATGGATTAACGAACAGCTAAATTCAGAGTGGACGATTTTGTTAGAATTATCAAATATAAGTAAATTTTCGAAGAGTTTAATTCAATGAAATCTTCTCGGTTTCAAGCTGCTTTATTTCGAATTAAACACTCCAGTTTAACAACATTCGAATTCAACGACCAATTGATTGACATAGATTTTAAAAAATCGAACACTTTATGGAACAAACCCACAAATGTACCTGCTGGCAGATGACTTGTTTCGAGCAGTAGCAGGACTCTTCAACATTTCAGAACCACCGAAAGCTAAAAATACACGCACAAAAAGGTAAACAGTGGAAACGAAAACTCTGGCGTACTTTGTAAGTGAGAAAATTACACATCCGCCAAAGAATCGACTGGTCCAACTACACAGCAGGTAAACAGTGGAAACGAAAACTCTGGCGTACTTTGTAAGTGAGAAAATTACACATCCCCCAAAGAATCGACTGGTCCAACTACACAGCAATCAGTGCAAATGAAGTTGTGCAGATGAGCGAAGTACATTACGCCATTTCTCCCGTAGCCATCGCTAGTCAATGGAAATGACATCGTATTCTGGAAGATATTTTGCAAACGTATCCGATCACTTTCACTTTTAAAGATTTTTTTTCTTTACATTATTGACATAACATATTTACTCAATTGATTAAAAGTTACATATTCAGTCAATCAGTCGGTGTTGGCAAACTGACCTCTCTGCTTCTTGAATATGGTATGGTTTGTCTGAAGGTTGTCTGCAGTGATTAATCATTACACAGGGAGGTTATAATTATAGTTAAATTTTCAAACCGCTGTAGATATAACACCACTGGTCAGAATGACGTCAAATTGCAGCGGAATGTTATCGGAGAAGGTGGAAAACTTATGGCAGAATAAAATTAAATAGCCATACATGGCGCTGTAAGCACCATAATTTAATAGTGGTCGACTACAAATGATAAATGAATCCTACAATAATACCTAAGGTGTATTTTTGAACTTCAAAAAACTTTACTTCTGACTGTGCATGGGTGTACAGGTGTGATATTGTTAGTTACGTAAGCCAAACCACCACGGCAAAGCCATATAATAAGGGATGGGAAAAATCTGTTTCTAATTGTCCTTGGGCCCAAGTTAGCATAAAAGGACCAGTCACATCGTTTTTTAACTGTACTGAGGTCAAAAACCTCATAAAAGCATCAGTCAAAAACAAATCGGATTATTAATTACCGTAAAACTGGCGCAAAACATATGCTGTCCACCGTTTCCCACAACAAGCTGAAATCGAGAAATAGCACGTTGAACAATTGATCGAAGTGTTTCCGGAGTCACATTCAGAATGGGTTGCGCAATGCGTCCTTTCAATGCAGCTACGTTCGCAGTCGGAACACTGAACACGTCTTTCAGATAGTCCCCACTGCCAGATGTCACGCGGATGGAGACCAGGTGATCGGGACAGCCACGATGTAGGGAAATGGTGGCTGATAAATCTAGCATTACCGAAATGGCACTTCAGCAGCTGCTTAAGGGGGGTAGGTCGTCAAACGGGCCGACTTGGAGCAGGAGAGGCACTACAGGACATTTTAATTTCCACTGTCTATACTTTTACAAATATATTCATAAAACTTTGTCAGCATGACCAGGAAGGATTCAGGATTCACACACACTGCAGTGGACGTTCAGAAACATACTAAAATAATTTTTTTACATGTGAAATTTCATCAATTTTTCACTTACTATTGCCTGCATTTGTTGCTGCTGCTACACTTCTCTTCATAAGTAACAGAGATTCTTCGATGAATTTTGCACAGCAAACAAACCATACCTACAGGTGTATGAAACTCTAGAATTTATTTACTTTATGAAAAATGAATGAGCTGTTACATTTTAAACTTCATGGTTAGAAAAAGCTCAAATCTTATAGTTAATTATCTGAACTTTTACCACAGTTTTTAATAGATTTGGAAAATTCTAAGTATGGTTTGTACGCTGTCCTAAATTCATCGAAAAATGTCTCTGACTTATGAAGAAAAGTATAGCTACAACAACAAATGCAGCCAATAGTAAGTGAAAAAGTGATGAAATCTCACATGTAAAAAAAATATTTTGTTATGTTTTTCAACTTCCACTGCTATAAGTGTGAAAAATGAATCCTTGCTGGTCATGCTGACAATGTTTTACGAATTTATTTCTAAAAGTATCGACAGTGGAAATTAAAACGTCCTGTGGTGCCTCTCCTGCTCCAAGTCGGCCCCTTTCACGTCCTACCCCCCTTAACTGGATTTCCAGTGTGCGGAAGTGCGCCACCATGCTTTAAATTATTCCATCCACCCCTCCACGCTGTTGGAGAGCTGGAATGACGTGGTTGCGCAAAAGACACTCATAGCACTCACCAGTGACAGTACAGGTAACAGGACCGGAAGCACCTGTCTGAAAAAATATGGCCTTATGGTAAATGATGCCGTAAACCCGCACCGCACTGTGACCTTTTAAGGATAAAGTGGTACTGGTTGATTGTCCACCCCCGGTAGCTGAATGGTCAGCGCAACAGAATGTCAATCATAAGGGCCAGGGTTCGATTCCCGGCTCGGTCATTCTCCGCTCAGGAACTGGGTGTTATGTTGTACTGATCATCATCACTTCATCCCCATCGACGCGCAAGTCGCCGAAGTGGTGTAAAATCGAAAAGACTTGCACCCGGTGAACGGTCTACCCCACGGGAGGCTGTAGTCACACAACATTTACTGGTTGATTTGCGTGTGGATTTTCATTGTCCATATTCGACAGTTCTGTGTTTTCACATATCCTATGAGAAGGAAGTGGGCTTCATCTGTCCACAAAAACTTACACGGCTAATCATTGTCCGCTTACATGAGAGCAAGAAACTCTAAAGCTAAGGTCTCTCTTAGTGGCAGGTCAACAGGAAGCAATTTGTGCACAATGGTACTTTTCAATGAATAGGAAAGAAGAATGTTTCGTAGGATTTTCCGCACTGTGCTCAAGGCGATGTCTAATTTTTGGGCAATTATCCGTGTACTAGACGTTTGCACACCACCACTCGTCTCCTCCTGAATTGCTGTGGCCACTCCTTCCATTGTCGTCGAATAAATTCGTTTCCTACATCTACCAGGTTCCACGCCAAAAGAACCCGTCTTTTCGAATTTCTGAATCATTTTCTCCAGACCCACGGCAGTCATCGGACCAATGCTTGTTTTCAAACCCTAAGTGTCCGGAACTTCTTTTAGTACAGCTTACAAGCAGAGAGCGATCCTGCATTTAGACAGTCTGGCAAGCGTCGCAAACGCCGAAGGACGAAAAACCGTGTACCCGGCGTATTTACACCAACTTCAAATGATTCAAATGGCTCTGAGCACTATGGGACTTGACATCTGAGGTCATCAGTCCCTTAGAGCTTAGAACTATTAAACCTAACTAACCTAAGGACATCAAACAAATCCATGGCCGAGACAGGATTCGAACTTGCGACCGTAACGGTCGCGCGGTTCCAGACTGGAGCGCCTAGAACCACTCGTCCACATCGGCCGGCGCTATACCAACTTCAATGGATCGCGCTCATGACAGGTTTACGTATTCTGACACATATAGCGCCATCTCTTGATCAATTTTCACACTTTTTTTTTCTTCTTCTGCTATACGTTTTTCCCCTTCTCCGATAATAATCCTTTGGAATTTGACGTACATTCTGACCAGTGGTGTTATTTCTACACCGTTTTGAAAGTTTAACATGAATTACAATCACCCCGTACACCCCTACGACGGAGTTCAGGTGTACCAAAAATAGCGTATGAATCAATATTTCCCACTGGTCATCAGTTTTCAGTTCAGACCTACCATAAATAATTACTGAGAAAGAAGTGGAAAACCCGGTGCTCGCAAAGCTGTCAATGCAGTTAACAGGTGGACTACAGAGCCTCGAGCATACAGTGTGCACCAGTTAGCCTACTGAAGGGACTCCATTGGAAACCTGTTCGTCTTTAAAACGGTATACGTTCGCTTCGTTCTTAAATTGTGCAGAACTAACCTGTAAGCGCTCCAACATGAAACCTCCCGGAGTTTCCACGTCGCGTAAACTATTGAATACACCGCGTACGCTATCGAGAGGGAAGAGCAGATTTCGTACTGTTGCGCATAACTGTTGAGTTTTATAAATCAACGGGGCACACTGATTCTTCAGATGAGTGTCAAAATGCGTGACATAAGGAGCTACTATCTGCATCAGACAAAGGTGTTTTACTATATATTCATAAGAATTTATTGGCCGGTTGCTCTCTAATGAGTACCAGACGTACGACAATTGAGTACTAGTACGAAGTATGTTGTTAAATGAAGCATAACTTTCATATCAAATGAAGTATTTTAGTGCAGTGATGAAAATAACATTTTAGTTACTGCAATTGTTACAAACTCATGTTAGTCCCCTTTACCGTACTAATTACATTTGATGCGAAACGCCCGCAACATTTATATTCTGTGGTATAGGGATTCGTTCACTTATTAACAGCTTAATTTCGTCACCTCACACCTGGCATTATACTAGAGAATTCTTCTTGCATCCGCTCGTGACTAAATTCCTATCTTAGGCTCCAATAAAACGTTAGCCCCTCTCTAGTATTTCTGTCCTGCTGTTACCAACTAACAATACCGAAACTTTTACCGTCGAGTATGTATCGTTTAACCATTCAACGGTAGGCACCGTTAACTTCAACGGTTCGTTGAGTGAATAGGATATTGTACGTAACCACAAAGGCAATTCATATTGGTGCTGCTGTCGATAGTTCGTGTGACGAAATCATTCGTCTGCTGCTCTTAAATTTATTCGGAAGCCCTCCATCATCATGATAATTCCTGGGATTTCTTGTCACATAAACCTGATCTGATTAGGACAATCAGGGCCTCTCTTACATCGGATCAGTGTTTCACGCATACAGTATATATTACATCATAGTTACCTAAGAAAATAAAAATTTTAGTATAACGATTAGTATTAAATGATTTGAGTGTCTGCAGTGGTGGCGTGAGTAAATTATACTGACTACGAACTGACAAAGTGAATACTGGCATTACTTTCAGTACTGCTGCTGCAGCCACTAACAATAATAATAATAATATTACTAATAATAATCTAACAATAATAATAATAGCAATAGTAATGATAATAATGACAAAATTTTGCTGATAATAACTGTGGAAAATAAAAGAATAATTCACTGGTCTACCAAATAGGTGTGTTATGGTAGTCTATTGGAAGTTTTGGGAAAGGGAAACTTAAAGAGAATACTTCGGCTAAGAATACTGGAAACAGAGGAAGATCACTTTGGAAATAGTGATGTGCAAGGGTAACGAGTATGTACAGGAACAATGATAATCTTATAGTTCCTTTAGTAGATATGTCATTGCGTGTCTTCTTAAGCTGGAAATTTTACTCCAGAGTCGGTTTCCTGCTGCTGAGAAGGACTTTGAAAAAGTGGCTGAATGACGGAATGAGAAAGAAGGGATTTTGCTCTGATTGGTACGACTTGTTAAGGTAAGAGCGTTAACTTCGAGGATAAATATGAGGGATAGTGTTCATTGATAAGGGAGTAGAGAAAACACATAGCCAGGATAGCTGAACATATGATGGTGAAACGTGAGTAAAGATCGCAAATATAACGAAGACAGGCATTCACAACCAAGTCCTCGCAGTCTGAGCTTTTCTGAAAAAGGCCTTGAAGGATAACATAGCTGTAATCAATAACTGAGTGTTTGTGCAGATTTCTTCTTCAGGTTGTGAGAGAAGAGTATTTTGTATTTTTGAGGGCATAGAGAGATGCTGATGCCTTCTTGCACATTTGAGTTGTGTGTTCTGTCCAATTTAGATTTTCACCTGTATTTACTCGTCGACTCTTTACTGAAGGGGAGAAGTTGATATTTGTTCCATGAAGAGTTGAACATGGTAGGGATTCCCGATACTTCGGGCTAATGAGCCTCGAGTGACCAAACAGCACTACATGAGTTATCGATGGATTGAGCTTTAACTTTATATATGGATGGATTTTCATAGTGCAGACAGATCAGTATTGAGAACCTCAATAGATGTCTTCAAGTTTATAGTTTTTGCACTTTCATACAACTGGGGTCATCAGCATACATGTGGTACCTACAATAGTACAAGCACGATCACATATCACTTACGTGCAGGGGAAAGAGTATAGGTCCTAATACGAAACCCTGGGAGCGCCTGATACTACGCGCCTTGATTGTGACTTTATAGTGCTGAACATGACGCACTACTGGCGAGACGTCACCTAAGGGCAAAACCATTGCACTGCACTTGGCAAGAAACTTAGGTCGCTAAGTTCGACAAGTAAAATTCATAATCGATGATATCAAAGCCTCTGCTAAAACCTAAGAAAAACATGATATTTGCCTCTTATGCATCCACGGCAAATGTCAGGTCATCTGTTACTTCTGATAAGAAGGGTGTCTTGCTACGATGTTTACAGGAGTCTGATTGGTTTTAGTCTAGGGGATTGTTTGTAGCTAGGTGGTTTATTAGCAGGCTATGAACTATCTGTTCTAACGCCTTATACAGTGCAGGAAGTATGCAAATAATCAGAGGGTGCCGTGGTAGAATCAAGTTTTAGGTAATGCCTTAAATAGACCCCGTTTCCAGGCCTCACGGAAAACACTTGTGTTAAGGAGTAGTTGAATATATCTGCTGTAGTCGGCACTATTGGGTCAATAATAAGAGTCGTAATTTGGACTGTAAAGTCACAGTGCCCAGTGAATGCTAATCTGATTGGCATGACGTATTTTATTGTATATATTACTGTAACATCATCGTATAGTTTCATGCCTTCCGTTAGGCTACAGCATACAGCTGCATTTTGAACCAATGAAAATATAACATTTTATGATTGAATTTTTTTAATACGAATTTATTTACTAATCACGTTCCACTCTAATGTTCGTACAAAAAGACTTCTCACGAATGTACGTCATTTCGGTGAGTACCGGTGAATAATGCGTATTGCCACAATTTCGAGTAGACCCTATACATACAGAGACACATAAAAATTATGTTAGTGACTTTTTCTTTACATGTAAGCAATAATATGAACGATGTTTCGCACGAACATAAACATCTATATCTCTCTTTTTTTCCCACTCAAAATAATGTTTATGATGTTGGTCATGCCTTAATTTTCCATCCCTACGCATCGTTGGACTCTCCACGATGTTTGGAATGTAAAGAGGTCGGGTCAGTGTTCACCAACGATTCAAATAAGAAAGTCTTTGCTGTTCTCTCATTTTCAATTAAGTCATACACGGAAAAACCTCCAACAAAGTTAGATATTTTGTAAGGTTATCGTTTTATCTTAATTTTAGTTTATCTGTTCATAGATCACCGAATCTTTACACGTTGACAAGTTTACTCTTAACATTTAGGCGCGTTGAGTCTCAAGGTTATCAACTCGTTTTTCCACAGTTCAGTTAAAAAGTCAGATAATTTATTTAAAACCTTGGTCAGTGTGAACCCTCAGTACACATTTAGAAACTGACTAATATAGCAAAACATAGCAACGGATTACACAAGAGAACGATGGAGTGACGACGACAGAAAACATACGCAATAAGAGCAGGTAACACTTTCTTTTTTGAACTTGCCATAGCATGCTTTTAAAAGCATACTCTCCTAGATTATTTAAACAACATAAGGAAACGTCAAATGTAACGACAATAACTGTATAAAATTATTTTTATTTAGACTGGATGAACTGGAACGCCAAAGAAAAAGGGATTTCACATGGAGTTGCATTTATTGTCATTCCGTCGAAGCAAGATAAACACGAAGTTCACACACTATCAGTATCTAACTCCTCAATGAGTGAAATTCCAGGAAATAAACTATCAGTATGACCTCAATACAACTATCTATTGTCACACATGAGCTCTTTTTAGTACAAGGGGTATGAATTTGAACATCTCATCATCAAACATTGCACTTCACGTAGAAATGCGTGCAATGAGTCCATGTACCACAAACATATGCAGACTGGTGGTCAGCAATTTAAGCAAATTTCTTTCGATTTCATAAAGTTTATCTCTACTCAATGATTACAAATTACCTCAAATCATTTAACAACACAAATGCACACTGTCAGTTTTGTTCAACTCGGTATTTAATGCAATATAGTTGTTTATATCCGGTATACATGCTCAACCTAAATCATAATGAAATCCCTAGTAAATTTTAGAATTTCCAACATCAAATAACCCACCAGGCATAATTAATGTTGTATTGGCCTGATAAGTTCAACTGGGGTATTAACTTGGGCCACTATTACTCTCTTCATCTTGTTGTATGGGAAGCATCACTCACACGTGTATGAACACAAAACACAAAAAAATACCAAAAAATTCCCCACAAAGTTTGTACCATTCACCTAATATATTTTTCAATGACCTTAAAAGCCAACCAAATCGTAACATAATCTCAAAATGGGGAAGGGGTCTAAGTTACCAAAAGCATGTCCATGTTTTCAGACACAGTGCACAAAGAAACGCAAGGATATTGAATTAAATTCCACATAAGAGATTCCTAAATTGACTCATTACTTTCCGCGATCCCTCAGTGCGTTAAATATTGCAGGGAGTAGTAAATTACACTGGTTTTTTCCTCTGATTTCCACTGGAGTTGTCAAATGGCTAAGTACAATTCACAACGAATAAACTTTAAATTAAAATAAATTTCCATATAAATCGTAAATCACTTGAACGATATCGCCTTGAGTAGGCTCCCATAGTAATGAAATGTTTCTGAAACATGACTAAACTAACTTACTATGGCATATAGCACATCGAGGGATCATGTGGTCACACGCACACACACACACACACACACTCACACACACACACACACACACACACACGGACTAGTCATGAACAAACTCAATAATATACGCTAAAATTACATACAAAATTTATTTGCTGGGATATGCATCCATTCATAGGCTATTAAGTATTGGAGGTAGTACACAACACCGATATTTCGGCATGTTAAGCAGCTCTCAGTTAAATAGCGCTAATATGTGGCCAAGTACAAGATACAAACTGATAATTTAATTAATTGTCGTAATTAACCAATATTATATCCTCTTAGCAACAGCATGAGGTCTTACACAAACTGAAACATTCCGAAACAGTCTTGCAATACGACTATGCCTGTGAACAGATGTTGCACATTACACATGCAGTATCACTGATATAGAATACACTCTAAATTAAATCAGATTTCCATATACATCAAACAATACTTGAGTGATATCGCCTTGAGTTAGGGTTTCATAGTAGTGAACTGCTTCTAAAACATTGATTGAACTAACTTATGATGGCACAAAGTGCATTGTGGGACCATAACCTAACTTAACACAACATAACATTTATCGCTTTCCATGGATTCCTTGAAGAGGAGTCTCTGGGATGTGTAAAGAGTCAAACATTTTTTTTCTGAAATACATGGATATTGTACGATTGTAATGCAGACAGAGTTATGAGCTATAATCCTTGTGAAGATATTCATCGATTGAGTAGTAGGGGATGGCCAACAGGAAGTTCTTTAATTCACTCTGAAACCGATCTTGATCACTTACAGGACCTTTGATATTCTCTGGTAAGTTTTTGAATACATGAGTACCCATGTATTTGACTTCTACTTGTACTAATGCTAAGCTTTTATAGTCCTTATACAGACTGTTTTTGGTTTTGCTATTATAATCATGTTTTGCACTATAGGAAGATTGTAAGATGAGAAAAAGCTGTGTCACATAATTGGAACATGAAAGAGTCCAACTTTCCTCCTCATCAGGCGAAGTACAACAATAAAACCTATGAGCAAATTTACTGATGTCTTAAATAACGATACCATTTTTATTCAAAGAGAGATACTGCAGATGAATAGAAACAATAATTACGTTTCAGTTTTAACTTTACTCCATCATAGAGCCAAAATAATAAGCTAATAACAGGCATTTATACAGATGGGTAAAGTCTTGCACATGAATATAAATACAAGGATATTCGTCAAAATTACAGTTTTCAGGCACTTTCTTTACAAATTACCAAACACCTAACCTAAAGTGCATAGTGAAATGGATGCTTTTCCTTGTACTGTTAATGCAACTTTGCGGTCTCGTTAGAGTTATTTTTGTAATAGGAAGATAAAGTATTTCCTCATGGATCACAACATACTAGGCAAAAATTTTACCGCTATTACCATTACATCATGTGTGGTTTGTACAAGAAAAATAATTGAGGTCTGTGACTCTTCATTCTTTCCCGACGGATGTGTTGCAAATACCCTTCTCGGGTTTGCCGCCGGCTCGTATTGTGCAACTCGCACATTTCGTCGATGCAACTGCACGACATCAGCAGGTGGTTGTAGCTGCTGCTGTCACTGCTCCAAGGCGCGACTGCCTGATGATGTCCAGCAGTTGCATGGATGAAATATTGTGCGAGTTACACAAAACGAGCCGGCATCAAACCCGAGAAGCCTGAGGATCGTTTCTCGAAAACCGAAGTTCAACAGATTGTAAAACTTTTTGGATTCATAATTTATTGAATAATTTTAGAAATACATGTAAAATAAATTTAAAGGTATTACAGATTTTTCCATAATACTGGGTGGAATCTGGGATCGCAGGACAGAGCGGATCAGGTTGTGGAAAAGGGCCCAAATCTTTGGTGCTAATTGCACAAACATTCATACTTCATTTGCTAAAAACACTTAATCACACGTGTCATTAAAAAAATTCAGATACAATACGGCTGGATGCCAAAACACAAGTTATTAAAATTGCGTTAAGGAATATACACTGCTGAATGCCTTAGTTACCAGATGGAGGAACTGAGGGCTTAAGGCCTGGATAACAAGAACTCGAGTAAGGAAACATTAAAAGGTTTTAGACAAAGACCTTTCAAATTTTAAATTAAGTAGCCTGAAGGTCTAATCTTAAAATATTTGACATAAGGTTCGGCTGAAGGCCATATACTGAACATAGAACAACTCAAGGCTTAAGGCCTGGGTAACAAATTAAGATAGAGGGGACAATTTCGAAATTTCAATTTTTTTTGACCGCTGAAGGCCATATATTAAAATACTTCACATAAATTTCGTCTGAAGGTCATATACTTAACATAGAACAACTCAAGGCTTAAGGCCTGGATAGTAAATGAAGACAGAGAGAAAATTTTCAAATGATGATTCTTTTATTACCTCAGATGGCTGAAGGATATATCTTAAAATATTTCACATAAGGTCCGCCTGAAGGCCACATACTGAACATTAAAACAAACTAAATTAGTACATGGCTGAAGGCCTCGCACAGTACTGAGGCAAAAGAAAATCACAATCCCAAACAACAGAACAGTGGTGTTCAGAAGTGTTCCAAGGGTCAGCCTGGGGAGGAAACTCGAACAACAGGTTAGGTGAGACAGAGAGCCAAGCATAACACTAAATAATCGGCTGGCAGAACGACCTAGGGACGGCTGAAGAACCAACCAACAACCTAATCAATTCCCTTCCGCCTAAAACCAATGGCATGACAACCGAAAGTACCAGAGAGGACGAAGATCGTAGCAACACTACACCTTGATAATTGGCATCTAAGCGCAGTCAAGGGAAAAATAAAGGAGAACAACATCAAGCTGTCGAACTACACGCCATGCCAGACAGCATAAACACTGCGAGGAAAACACACAGCCGGAAAACTACGCTAACGACCAGGGCAGGTATCTGGAATATTAAGGAAGGCACAGGACGCAACAACCGCCAATGACCGAAGAGATGTGTCAGCAGTTGAGGTTCCTAACAGGTTAACTGATTACTGAACTCCAGTATCCAGGTTCAGTGGGCGACGAACTTCGCAGCTCTCGCAGCTAGTGCACACCGCCACTGGCCCCGGCC